>NC_134809.1:2239307-2259307 GCF_046742065.1 Oratosquilla oratoria
ACACAAATTTGTAATCACCTTTTGTCATTCGGAATGGGTTTTGATTTTGTTCAACTTTGTACACTCCGGTGGGACCTGTCCCAGAGAACATCGGTACACTATTTAAATGAATCCTTTTGCTTACTATGTATAACCCTGAGGACGAACCCCGGACAGGGTTCGAAACGTCGGTAATAAATTCTGTTACTCTGAGTCCAGTGGTTCGAAATTTTCCGATATATATATATATATATATATATATATATATATATACACTGTATATATGTGTGTGTGTGTGTGCATGTATGTATATATATATATATATACACTTACATACATACATACATACATACATATACCAAAGGCTTTTTCCCCCTACACGGGGGGTAGCCAAAAAGAAAAAGTCATAGAAATCACTCCCACCCATTCTATTTCCTATTTATTCGACTCCCCTCCATAAAGAAACCTCTTGAGTTGGAAATGTTTATATGTGCATAGTGCTATTGTTGTCAAATTCCATTTCTCTTGTAGAGGTTACTACCATCGTCCTAGATAGAAGCGGTCAGCCTGAAACGAGTCGTAGGGACAAGGTATGGGAAGTTTTTCATAGTGGGGAGTCAGAACACACCATTTAGTTTGCCGTGGTATGGTTCCCTTGGGCACATTTGGAATGAGTGTTTCCACACTCAGCGCCGACGGCAGGTATGTTCCTATCGGAAGGCACCCGTAAGATCGAAATGATCACCGCGATTTATTTACCCTTGTGCACCCTTGGGATGAACACTGTCGTGTTAGGTGCAATCAGCTTGGTACTCTTCCTTAAAGAAGCTAAGATATCTATAGTCAATCACATGACTGATCTGTTTATTGGAAATGGCGATGACGGTATTTACAATAATGGTGGCGAAATTCTGGATTCTTGGTCTTTAGTATACAATTATTCAAAATGTATTTACAATGAATAAATATCCTTTTTATAGGATGCAGAGGGATATGTTTTTTCTTATTTACACAATGAAATAAGTTGGTATAATGAATATTGTTATTCATATTAATTAAAATTAGTCGGAATCATGTTGGAAGGGGTGACTATAGTTTATTCCGTACTCTGCGATCACGGGTCCTGAAGGGGTAATTACACATGTTGGCTACAGAACACTACACTCTCTCGTGATTACATGTGCAGCAGCTAAAGTGGGCAGAAGTTTAAGAGTGGGCCCCCGACGCTAAAAGCTTATATTAAGAGTAAGCTCTCTGGTTTGGTTCTTCCCTTCGTCACCGCAACCTTTTAAAGTTTGGAGTTGTTTATTATTTTCAGACCAGTACAGGCGTTGCGTTGGCTCTGAGATACTGTACGGCCCTTTCATTAAGAAGATTATTTTTTCTTTCTTTTCATTTTCTATCTATTATTTATTTGCTATTTTCACTTGCTCTTTTATAATTCATTATCTATCATTTCTATGACTACTTTTATTCATATCATTATCCTTTTTTGTTATTTAGATTATCTATATCTATTTTTCTATCATTTATTTACTTATTATTTTCATTTGATTTTCATCACTTATTATTTCTATTATTTTTCTTGTTTATTTTATTTGGTTTTATCATTATCATTTATTTTCATGATTATTCTTTATTATTATTTTACCTTTTTATAATTATCAAACAAAGAAATGATTACATTGTTATGCGTTGGTGGCGTAATCGGAAGCACACTGGTGTCTCATTCACATAGTTTTGGATTCGAATCCCGCTCTCCTCTCCAATTCCCTGTAGTGACTGTTACCTGCTCTAACAGTCCAAACTCACGATAACGCAAAGTTGACGGCTTTGGCCGCAGCTAATCAAAATATGGAAACATCAAGACCATATGAAGACTTACGAATGTACTGTACAAATGTACGATATTTCTAACAAAGTAAGAAAGGAACAATATAGGAGAAATATTTAATAACTATATGGAGGTATTATGATTATATTAGGACTTATGAATGCAATTTTGAATGCAAACATGTATTTGGTGTTTCTATTACTAATTGGCAATAAATCTAGAATAACGTTTTTCAGCCTCTTCAACCCTAGAACTCTATAGTCAGCAGTTCGAGGTAGTCTAGCAACCTCTAACTCTAGTTAACATCTGATAAAGATCAAGATCGGTCACGATTACAAAGGATGAGGCTATCGACACAGCGTTTCTTAGATTGGGGTGTTAGCAACCCCTGGAGGTCCTTCTTTAAAATGTGGGAGGAATATTATTGGGGTACTTAGTAACCAAATTCTATTTCTTCCTTTGTAATCTCCGGTACACTACTAACGTCTACAGATGAATCTACTGACTCAGCTACGGTCTTCAGGAGTGACGTGGCAGAGGTTGACGCGGTCGTGTGAATCATGGAATGCTATGAAGGAGGCCTTTGTTCAGCAGTGGACTCAGGTTGGCTGATTTGATTGATTGATTGACTCGGCACAAATCCCACAAGCCACTCCCCTTTCCTTTGCTTAACCAATCACAACTCGCCTTACAACCGACGTAGGCCCTTTTTCTCCAATAGGCTACATTGGGGAACGAATTACCAGAGGGAAAGAGGGAGTTGTCCTGTTTTGCTCAAGACCGCAGTGGAGACTGCAGTCCTTGGTATACCTTGAACGCTGTGTTTTAAAATGATTAGCCCCTGTTCACACTAACGGTGTGAACCGCGCCGAAACAGCGTCGGTACCGCATGGTCAAGGAAAAACTGCGCGGTCGTGAGTGAACATCTCCATTGACTCATTGCAATTGAACGGCCGCGGTTCAAACCGCGGAGGTTGAAAACGCTGCTGTGAACAGATCCTTACTCTAAGATTCTCATGCTGGTCTGGCCATACAAAGATTACATAATCATAGTTACAGTAATATCATAGAGTAACAATGTTACTTCGATTTACGAGAGATTCTGAAACCTTGTCGGAAACATTAAGAAACCGAAACAGATTGGTCCTTTGTGAGATGACAGATGAGTTTGGGTGAAAATGTTAAGAGGAGAGATTCTCTAGTTGAGCGTGCTACACGGTCAAGATAATGAAATTGTAAAAGTAATGGATGGATGCTGTAAGATGTACTATACGTGAACACATGCGATACAGTTAGAAACGAGGGACATATCAAGTGATGTAGAAGGATTAGAAAGGAAAGGCACAAGACTAAATCTGGAGACTTGGAAAAATTACTTTCCTTTGTTGCAGGTGGTGTGTATCAAATGAGTAAAGAAAACACTTTTTTTTTTGCAAAGAAATTGTACATTATAGATTAATCGTGGTTATATTGCAATACCGTGACAACGTGCGGCTAATTTAATGTGCTATGAAAGACAAAACTACCGTTTTAGGTTTATCCGAAGATGGATGAAACATGACAAAACATTATGAGAATCGGCTAGACGCGTCAAAAGCACAGTTCCTATGTCTCAGTAATTGGAATTGTCTTAAGGTCGCGACACACTACAGTAGGCTAGCATGCTACTTGCTTTTGCTATTTTGATTGAGTAGAAACGACTTCGGTTACAATGTTCAACCAAATGGCTAACGTTCACATAGGTTTGTTTACCTTCTCTTACGTCGTTATTTAGCTTCTCGCTATATGGCGTAAGAGTAATTTGACATTTCGAATTTTGACAAAAAATCAAAACCTAAGTCGTTTTTTACTGCAACGAAGTAGCAAAAGCAAGTAGCACGCTACCGAGAAATGTCTGGTGTACAATTAGATAGTATAATTATATATAAAGAAATACTTTGATAGATATGTGTATGTAGTACACACACACACACACACACACACACACACACACACACACACACACACACACACACACACACACACACACACACACACACACACACACACACACACACACACACACACACACACACACACACACACACACACACACACACACACACACACACACACACACACACACACACGCACACACGCACACACGTACACAAGCAAACACACACACACAATCAAATACATACACGTATGTGTACAAACAATGAAGGACAATGAAGGACCAAATATCAATATAGAGTAAGGTGTCAATAAAAAAAAATATATAATGTAAGGCATATCATTGAAACTCAAAACGTCTCAAAAAGAAATAATCACGAGTTTCTTAAGACCATGTACAATAATGGTCGTAGTATTAAGAACAAAATCCAAGAAATATAGGCGTATATCAAAAGCGAAAATCTCAATATGATAGGATTAACCGAGACATGGTTAAATGGTAAAGAGTTTGAAGCTGAATTTAACATTGCGGGATTTAAACACTTTCATCAGGATAGAAACAACAAGAAAGGTGAGGGTGTTCTATTGTACGTTAAAAACAATGTCCATGCTTGTGTTTTAGAGAAAGTGAAACAGGATGCATATGATAGTTTGTGGGTAGAATTAACCCCCAAAAATGTACAAAAAATTAATGTAGGTGTAATATAGAGGCCAAAGACATTATCATTAGCAGACAAACTGTCTAGTTTCTGCAACCGGGATTTATTGATAATGGGTGATTTCAATTTCACTTATATTGATTGGATGACCCCTGAACATGGCCATATAGGTAGTCCCTTGATTTATTTTTTCGATGACAATTACTTAGTTCAGCATGTAAAAGAGCCCACAAGATATGGAAACCTTCGATCTATTGATCACTAGCCGCGAAAGCATGATAACCGATGTAGAAGTCATGTAGAACTGTTGCAAATAAGGATCACAATTTAGTTAGATTCAAACTACTAAAACGATTTAGAATAGATACTTGTGTTTCTAAAATACCCGATTTTAGTAAAGCTCAGTTCATAGGACTACGTCAGGAGCTTCAGCTTACAGATTGGGAGGCAAAATTAAGCGAAAGACCTGTAAATCAGATATGGGAAATATTTCAACATACGCTAACTAAGATGATTCATACTTACCTTCCTTTTAAGGACAGACGTCCCCCAAATCAGGCTCGCCCAAAATGGCTTGACAAAGAAACTGAAAAAAGTATTACTAAAAAGAGACAGGCTTATAAGAAATATAAGTGCTCGGGTGCATCTAATGACTATCAAAGTTTTGTATTAATACAGAGAGACTTAAAAAAACGATGAAAAAACAAAAACGACAATATCAAATGAATATCGCTGATAAATCCAAAGGGAATCCCAAAGAATTTTATAGTTACATTAGAGATAAAAAGGTTGTTAGGAATCACATTGGTCCACTATTACCTGCTGACGGTCAACTTGAATATTCAAATGAAGGAATGTGTGATATTATAAACAATTATTTTAGCTCAGTATTCGTAAACGAAATACATCAAAGTGAACTCCGAACTGAAACCTGTGAAAAGTCTAGGGTAAACTTACTACGGTAAATATAACAAAAGAAAATAGATAACCTCAAAGTTAATAAAATACCAGGGCCTGACGATTGGTATCCAAGAATCTTAAAGGAAATGAAAAATGAGATTGTTGTTCCATTAGAAATTACTTTCAAGAAATCCATTATATCCGGAGATGTCCCAAGAGAATGGAAGCTAGCTAACGTTACTCCCATATTCAAAAAAGGTGGCAAAAAGAATCCAAATCGTGGGAAAAATAATGGAAATTATCATCAGAGATGCTATCGAACATCATTTAGAAAGTAACTGTTTGATAAATGATAGCCAGCATGGTTTCAGACGGAAACGTTCTTGCGTGACTAACTTACTCGAATTCTACAACACAGTTATCTCGACTTATGACAAAAGAAACAATATACATTTAATATATCTAGACTTTTCGGAAGCTTTTGATACCGTCCCCCACGACAGACTACTTACTAAATTAGCTTCACACGGAATAAGTGGTAGCCTATTAAGTTGAACTAGTAATTGCTTGAATGATCGAAAACAGAGTTGTTCTAAATGGAAAAACTTCTGGATGGAACAATGTTACAAGTGGAGTTCCTCAAGTTTTCGTCCTCGGGCCATTTCTATCCATAGTACATATAAATGATATAGACCATGGACTAAAATCTACTGTTTCCAAATTTGCTGATGATACAAAACTGTGCGGAATGGCAAATGATCACTTAGACCAATCAGATATTCGAGAAGATTTAGATAAATTACAGCAATGGTCTGAAAAGTGGCTAATGAAATTTAACACAAGTAAATGCAAGGTAATGCACATAGGTAAAAATAACGGTAAGTACGATTACAAGTTATTTAGAAATTCGTTAACAAAATTGGACAATGAAAAGGATCTCGGCGTAATTATCAGTAACGATCTCAAATCATCCAAGCAGTGTATTTCAGCCTCTGAGAAAGCAAATAAGATTCTAGGACTGATTGCGCGATCTTTTGACTTCAAAAGTCCATCTCTCATTAACAAGCTATATAAATCGTTAGTTCGTCCACATTTGGAATATGCTGTTTCCGCATGGTCACCGAATCTCATTAAAGACATTGACAGATTGGAAAAAGTACAACGGCGAGCTACAAAACTGATTCCAAATATATGAAATAAATCATACGAAAATCAACTAGAACATATGAATCTGTTTCCCTTAAAAAAGCGTAGACTCAGAGGTGACTTGATACAGGTCTTTAAGATTCTAAAGAGAACTGACAACATCAAAAGTGACAAAATTTTCACACTGAATGAGAATCTGACAAGAAACAATGGTCTCAAACCGTCCGGAAATAGATTTAATTTGGAAGTGGGTAGAAACAGTTTCGCCAACCGTGTAGTTAATGAATGGAATAAACCTCCGGCAGAGGCAATGCAATGTAGTTCAGTTCGAAGCTTTAAGAATCATTTAGATAAACACCTAAGCAAGATGCTGTAATGACTATCATTTATTTTATATTATTTGTTTATTTGTTTTGTTATCATTTGTCCGTTTGTTTATTATTATTTGTTTGATTCTCATTTATTATTAGTTATGTTAATTTATTATTATCTACTATTTACCTGTTTAGTATCTAACTATACCTCTGCATTTATTTATGTATCTTATTTAATATCTACATTATTATAGTTTTTATTTATTCATTTATTTGTTTATCATTATCATGATTTTTTTCGCATCCGACCTAGATATGGACAAAAAAGTCTCCTGTCGGTATGCTCCGCCTTTATAATCCTTTGTAATATACATAAATACATACATATGTGCATACATATAGATACATACACATACATATACACACGATCATGTGTGTGTGTGTGCGTGTGCGCGCGTGTGATTCACCATGGTCTTGGATCACGTGTTGGACTCCTGATCGACATCTATTTCCCTCCCAGAAGAGAGCTCAGAGCTCATATATAACCGATCCCTGGGTAATGCTGTGAACTTACACACATACACACACCCAATTCCCCACCCACGAGTTGAAGTAACACCTCGCAGCGCAGCCCTGGGCGGGATTCGAATCCGGACCACCGTAGTGGCGTCCGGGAACTCTAACCACTGCGCCACCGAGAGTGAGTGTGTGTGTGTGTGTGTGTGTGTGTGTGTGTGTGTGTGTGTGTGTGTGTGTGTGTGTGTGTGTGTGTGTGTGTGTGTGTGTGTGTGTGTGCGCGCGTGTGTGTGTGTGTGTGCGCGTGTGTGTGTGTGCGCGTGTGAGTGTGTGCGCGTGTGTGCGTGTGTGCGCGTGTGCGCGCGTGTGTGCGCGCGTGTCGTGTATTCACTTGGTCTTTGGTCTTTTGGATCACGTGTTCGACTCGTGATCGACAGCTATTTCCCTCCTGGAAGAGAGCTCAGAGCTCGTAGGTCCGATCTATGGGTAATGCTATGACCTTTCACACACACACACACCCACGAGAGTCAGAGTAACGACCCGAAGCGCAGCTGTACCGAAATTAATTTCGGCCCTGGGCAGGATTCGAACCAAGCACTACGCGCACCACCATGCTAGTAGTTCATCGTTCTACCAACTGCGCCACCGAGTCGTACCAACTGCGCCACCGAGTCGTGTGTGAGTGTGTGTGCGTGCGTGTGTGTGTGTGTGTGTGTGTGTGTGTGTGTGTGTGTGTGTGTGTGTGTGTGTGTGTGTGTACACATGTATAATATCTTCCGCGAGCACTTTGAGTGTCGGTGTCCAGCGACTCGTGCCTTATCTGGGTTGTGTCTCTGTCCAGCGACGGACAGATGCCCTGCTTGGGGCTCCCGTGGTCGCCTTGGGACCAGAAGAAGGAGACGACGACGCCGTCCCCGATTGAGGCGCTCTTCCAGTCCCCCGATCCTCGAGGTCGCAGCCAAGCCGGTCGGGAACCACCGCGACCGAGGACCTGAGATGAGCTGCAGAGGATCGACCGAGCAACAGGGCACAATAGGAGCCTCGCAGGACTCCGACGCCCAAAAAAGACTCTGGATCGTCCGTGCTTCGAGGAGAGAACCGTCGTCGCGGCCACGGGAGTAAAACAAAAGAAAAAAAAAAAAAAAAAAAAAAATCCCGACTCAGTCGAAAAAAAGCAAATAAAGGAAACGAATATTAAACCTGACCTGGCCGAGAGAAAAGAATCCAGATTTGTCGGGCAATTAAGAAAAAAAAAAAAAAAAAAAAAAAAAAAAAAAAAAAATTGTGGTTGAAATTCTTACAGTGAACTCTTTGAATGAAAACGAAAAGGAGAAGGAGTACGGAAAGAAGCTGAAGGATGAGTGGGAGGGAGTAAAGGATAGAGTAGAGCTGGGTGTGGAGGAGGAATGGGGGATGGTTCAAGGAGGGAATCATAAAGTGTGCAAGGATGGTGTGTGGAACAAGAAGGACAGGAGGAAATAGAAGGAAGGGTAGTGAATGGTGGGATGAGGAAACAAAGAAGATTGTAGAAGAGAAGAAGCGAGCTTTCACAGATTGGTTACAAAATAGGACGAGGGAGTCATATGAGAGGTACAAAGAAAAGACAAGAGAAGTAAAGCAAAATGTAAAGGTTGCAAAGAGGAAAGCAGATGTGAAATGGGGTAAGAGTATGACAGAAATTTTTGAAAGTAATAAAAAGATGTTTTGGAAAGAAATTAAGAGAGGAAGAGGAGGCGAATCAAGTAGAGAAGAAAAGGTAAAAGGTGCAGATGGAGAGATGATAATGGAAGAGAAGGCAGTAAGGGGAAGATGGGCAGAATATTTTAGGGAGTTGCTAAATGTGAAGGAGGATAGGGAAGAAAAGATAGCTGCAGTGGGAAATGCGAAGAAAATGAGAGTGATGAGTGTGGAGAGTGGAGGAGAAATAAGGAAGGATGAGGTGAAGGCAGTTGTTAAGATGATGAAAGCAGGTAAGGCACCTGGTCTGGATGGATGCCATGCAGAATGTCTGAAAAGGGGAGGTACAGTGATGGTGGACTGGTTGGTGAGGTTATTTAATGTTTGCTGGAGAGAGGGTAGAGTGCCGGAGGACTGGAGGAGTGCCTGTATAGTTCCTCTTTACAAGGGAAAAGGGGACAAGTGTGAATGTAGTAGTTTCAGAGGGATTAGCTTGTTAAGTGTAGTTGGGAAGGCTTATGGGAGGATCTTGATTGAGAGGATTGGGAGAGGAACAGAGGGAGTAATTGGTGAGGAACAGTGTGGATTTAGGACAGGTAGAGGTTGTGTAGATCAGATTTTTGTGGTAAGAGAGATATGTGAGAAAGCTATAGGAAAGGGGAAGGATATTTTTTGGGCTTTTATGGATCTGGAAAAGGCTTATGATAGAGCAGACAGAAAGGCACCGTGGGAGGTTATGCAGATATACGGGATAGGAGGAAAGCTTCTGGGAGCTGTCAAGAGTTTTTATGAGAGTAGTAGAGCTTTGTCAGGATTGGAAATGGAGAGAGTGAGTGGTTCGAGGTAAAGGTGGGACTTCGTCAGGGATGCGTTATGTCACCCTGGCTGTTCAACTTATACATGGATGGGGTGGTGCGAGAGGTGAATGCAAGAGTAGTGGGTCAGGGATTGGAAATGGTTAAAGAAAATGGAGAAAAGTGGGAGGTGAGCCAGCTGTTGTTTGCGGACGACACTGCGCTTGTGGCAGGATCGGAGGAGGGGCTGAGGAAGTTGGTGGCAGAGTTTGGGAGAGTATGTGATAGAAGAAAACTAAAGATAAATGTGGGTAAAAGTAAGGTGATGAGATGCACAAGGGGTGAAAATGGCAGTAGACTGGAAGTGAGCATTAAGGGAGAGCGACTGGAGGAAGTGGATAGTTTTAGATAATTGGGTGCAAATGTGGCACGAAAAGGTGGAATGAAGGTGGAGGTAGAATGTAGATTGAGAGAAGCGAGTAAATGCCTTGGTGGATTAAAGAGTGTAATGAGGAATAGACATTTGGGAATGGATGCTAAGAGGAGACTGTATGAAGGAGTGATTGTGCCAACAGCACTGTATGGGGCAGAAACATGGAACATAAGAGAAGAAGAGAGAAGTAGTTTGAATGTGTTTGAGATGAGGTGTCTGAGAAGTATGATGGGGGTTACTAGGCTAGATAGAGTGAGAAATGAGGAGGTGAGGAGGAGAACAGGGGTGAAAAAGGAGCTGGGAGATAGGGTTGATGAAAGAATATTAGGATGGTTTGGACACATGGAAAGAATGAGTGAAGAAAGACTAGTAAAAGAGGTATGGAAGGCAGATGTGGAGGGAGTGAACATGAGGGGACGTCATAGGATGAGGTGGATGGATGGGGTGAAGGGGGCTTTGGGGAAGAGGGGAATGTCTGTTGAGGAAAGATGGGAGAGGACAGAAGACAGGGGTGAATGGAAATTGGTTGTATATGGATGATATTGTGATTGCATGAGGTGGAATGGGCGGGGGGGTGGGGGATGAGGTAGTATATGTGAGCAAAATTTGACGCAGCCCGAAGGGATTTCTCCCCGTCCTCTCCTTTTATGCAATGGGGGGACGGAGAGGGGGGGGGTCGCCGATTTGATGAAGCGGCCTTGCTGTGGATGTGCTGTCTTGCGACACTGCTTGTGACCCAGGGCAGTGGACAAGGTGCAGGGATGACCCGTCATCCAGGAGGTGCTCAGATAAGAGGGAGGGTGGAGGGGTGTGGAGTGTATTCAGGGATGGAATGGGTGGAAATGATTTTATGACTTTCCCTTTTTGGCTACTTCCCTTGTAAGGGGGAAAGAGCCTTGGTATATGTATGTATGTATGAAATTCCTCGGCTGAATAAAATTGCCTGGCGACTTCCCGGAAAATAAGCAAAAGTAATCACCGACGCTCACGGGTTCCGTACAATTTACAAATAAAGAAGTCATCGCCACCTCCTTCCTCATGGGTGTCATTTCTCCTAACAACAAATAAATATGTATCACCACTTCGTCGTCTGCCACCGCGACCATCTGCCTCCTGCCAACACAAATTGCTGTGGCGCCCAAGACTCCGACTCTGCCGCCTGAACCCTTGCATCACAGGCACTGCACCTTCTGCTCTGTCTGACGCCAGACGATTTTATTCAGGTGAGCCTTTATTATTAGACGAGTCTGTCGATATCGTCAGTTCGACCAAAAAATCCATCGAGTTACTTTCTCTCGCTGGTGATTCGGTCCGAGTCTCATCAGACTCCCATGACGTCACAATTAGGTCACGTGACTCCATGACATCACCTTTGGGTCACGTGACTTTATGACGTCACATTTGGGTCACGTGACTCTATGACGTCACCTTTGGCTCACGTGACTCCATGACGTCAACTTTGGGTAACGTGGCTCCAAACTATCACAAGGCCGTGCAGGACATCAAATGATGCACGAAATATTAATGGGAGACCCCTTTGCCCCGTAACTCTATCGCAAATCTAACCATAGTGGCCACAAAAGGTCGTGATACACAAGAAAGAGGTCAAAATGTGGGCTAAATGTTTTGTATATCAGGAAATGTTCCTCCTACCCTCGTAGTTCGTCCCAAACTAAATCAGAGTTGGGCGACGACGCTGTCTATTTGCTGGACCAAAGGTTTCAGCTTACCTTTCTTCAGCATTGCAACCATCTTATCTGCGGTCCACAAATCTCAAAGCGCTGAGTCGTGAGATGTAACTTGGAGATTTCGTAATCCCCTCAGGCTCTACCTAATCCCTAGGAATACGCTCTCGTTCATCTAGGGACATGTAGCAGTAATTGGTGCTTATAGATCTACCTTTCCATACCTATATATAAGATATGGCTGCTCTCTCTCTCTGTCTCTCTCTCTCGTTAAGTGAGTGTTTATCTTAAATTACGACAGTGAGGTCAGTAACGTGGTCAGCCGGGGAAGGTAGAACACCTTCAGGTGAAATCACATACAAGGCGAGTCTGGAGATCAACAACGGGGTCAGCGGTCTAGAAGAAGTGCACAATGAGGTCAGTAACGCGGTCAACCCGGAGGTCATATAGGTCAGGGACTTAAACCAAGGCCATGTCACGGGGGGAGTTAGGGTACCTCCAAGTGAGATCACATATGAAGTACACCCGGATGTCAATAATGGAGTCAGTAGTCTGGATGAAATGACAATAACTTAACTGGTAAAATTTTGTGTGCCCAGCGTAAAATCATCAGCCCCCCTCCTCCCGAAAGCAATAATGGTGAATACTAATACTTCCACGTAGATGATGGGCAGTCTAAAAAAATAAGACCTGAATAACTTGAATGATCTGAGGACTTTATTTTAGAATGAAAAGGGGAGAAATGCACCTTAGATGTAGGTATAACGAAATGGATTTACTAGTTAGACAAGCCCACCGGCTGCGCCAGCCAGGCTACGCCGGGGGGATTGGCCTGTAGAATGAAAAGGGGAGAAGTGCACCTTAGATGTAGGTATAACGAAATGGATTTACTAGTTAGAAAGAACACGTGGACAGGGCGAATCCCAATACTCCCACATAGATGACGGATAGTCTAAAAAATGAGAGGGGAATAAAAAGATGGATTTATGTTGGGGTGAAAAAGGGGAAAAAGACATCTCAGTTCTAGGTATAACGGTATGGCTAGATTGGTTAAAAAGAACGCAATCAGTGAAACGTAAATACGAAATAAAAGTTGCTAGACAAGCAGGATTGTACCTATAAGGGCTTCTTTCTTCTCTGCAAAGCTAAAAATACGGAAAGGATAGGCGCAGTTAGAACCAACGAGAATGTCTTGTTAGATTCAGAAGAAATAATGAGCGAGGTGTTCAATAGATGTTTTCTCTCTGTATTTACAAAAGAGAAGATAAATATGGTACCTGACTGCGACCAAATATTTAGTGAGATTGAGGGAGGTAGACTAACTAGCATCAGAATAGCAAGGGAATGGTCAGATTGATACACTTGAAGCTGCAAATTCCAGGGTCCAAACGAAGCTTTTCCGAGAGTGTTAAGGTGTAATTTTGAAGTCTGCGCCCATTACTTAGTAAGTATATCGCTTCTCTTCTTCTTCTTCTTCTTCTTCTTCTTCTTCTTCTTCTTCTTCTTCTTCTTCTTCTTCTTCTTCTTCTTCTTCCTCTTCTTCTTCTTCTTCTTTTTTTATTGAGGCCCACATTGGGTGGTCTCTTCGCCTGGTCAGAGCTGTCGGAAACCAAGGCAGCAAGCAGACTACAGCGGGTTCCGGGTCTCAAAACAAGACAAGCCACTCCCCTTTCCTTTGCTTAACCAATCACAACCCACCTTGCAACCGACATAGGCCCTTTCCCCCCAGTAGGCTTCATTCGGGAACTAATTGCCAAAAGGGAAAGAGGGAGTTGTGTTATTTGGCTTCAGACTGTAGAAGGAACCATAGTCCTTGGTATACCTTGAACGTTGTGTTTCAAGACTATAAGGCACTATTCACACTAGCGGTGTAAACCGCGCGGAAACCGCGTCAGTAGTGAAAAGTCAAAGAAAAACTGTGTGGTTGTGTGTGAAAGCCTCAACTGGCATTTTAACTGATCCGCCGCTGCTGAAACCGCTGGTGTGAACAGGGCCTTACTCCATCTACAAGCTGCCCATGCTAGTCAGCTCGTACTAAGATTAAATATTCATAGAATAATATATTATAGTAAAAATGTTACTCGGAGCTGCAATCAACCTTGCAACCGTGTCGGAAGCATTATGAAACTGAAGCAGATACGGTACATCTTGCTTCGTGAGATTACAGAAGAGTTTGAGGTGAAAATGTTAAGAGTAGGGATCATCAACTCCCGCGTGGAAAAGCAAAGTATGGATGCAACTGTTGCTATAACACAGGAATACATGGAATAGAACTAAATGTAACGAGGTATTTATGCAGTGACCGGCTCGACGGTGTAGTGGTACCGTTCTCGACCAATGATTCCAAGGATTAGAAGCGAAGAGTATGTCGACAGGAGACCTTTTGGTCCTTAACTATATTGGATGAGAAAAAATAAATAATGATAGATAATAAACAAACGGATAGATAATATATGATAATGAATAAACAGATAAACAATAGTAATTCATAATAGATAAACAATAAAAGAAACGGATAAGTAATAATGAATGATAACACAGGCCTGCGTTTTGATTCTTTTCTATTGCCATGTTTTTTTTAACTGAGTTTTAGTAACCTCATTGTCCTGAACCCAAACATGTTTTTGGTCAATCAGCTCAGATTATCGAATAACGCTGAAGTTTATTAAAACAAGGTCATTCAAAATGCTGATTTTTTTTTATGACTTGGTATCAAAGTGATAAAGTAAGGTTAATAATGACTAAATATTATAATATTGCTTCTATTAGAATTGAAAATATGCAGGAATATACATCAATGTGGAGGAAAAAGACTTTTTCAATGACTTTCTCTTGTTTTGTTTTTTTCCACCAGGCAATTAACGTTTCAGACACCAACAGTATTCTGCTAATACATTTATGCCCCATCGCCCCTGATACCTTTCTTTTATAGTGCGAATTGCTTGGTGGAACATTTCACCTTGTTCATTGCTGCAATCTCCACAGTTATCAGGAAGATAATGCAGATGCGATCTAATAAGATGCATTATTGCTGACATGTGCTCCCAGAACCTTAAAACTCTGCATCACTTCTTGAACAGTGAACACGTATTTTATAATGTCCTAAGGGAGGATTATCTTAAGGTGAGTTTCATAGGATGTATACAAAGTACAGTGATAGTTTTCATTTCTTTATTATTTTTACATATTTTTACATATCACATGAACAATAAAAAAATGTTCATAATAGCTATGTAAAATTGTGCTTTGTATGGCAATATGCTGTAACCTAAATATATACCTTTTCATGCCATGAATATGTCCGAACCTTCTACTCGCAATATCTGATGTTCCCTAGTAAGATCTCCCATGTCAACCATGCTTATAGCATCGAATATTAGCTTTTTGGCTAATTTCCGCTGGTCTTCACTCATTCTTAAGTCCATTATATACCAAGTTGCTACACTGTCTAGATATGGATCTACATCCACATGACTGGGAAGGGATGAGGGGAGACGGGAGGGGTAGGGAGAGATGGGAGAGGGAGAGGGAAAGGGGTAAGGGGAGAAGGAAGAGAGGAGAAGGGAGATGGAGGAAGGTGAGAGGGGGGATGGGGGTTGGGGGTGTGTAGCAAGAATCCTCTCAAGTGCCAAAACAATCGATATCAGACTCCACCGTAGAGTCGCAAACGGACACACAAAAACAAAAGCCAGTGAAGATGAGAACGAACATAAACATGACGTAACGAATCCAACAAGTACATAAATAAACGGACGAATAAATGAAGAAATAAATAATTGATTATGTAAATAAGTATATAAATAAATGAACAAATAAATACAACGAAATAAAAAGAAAATGCGACATTAACAGACACTGATAAGGCAAACAAGATTACGTAATGAATCAAATAAATGAATAAATAAAAACGTTTAATAGATGAAGAGATAGATAACTGAATCAATAAATGTATAAACAAATTAACAGATAAGATAATTAATAGTTAAATAAACAAATGAATAAATAAATAGATAAATAAATAAAATATAGCACAACGACACTGGTGACAATGACGACGAAAAGAATAATAATTACACATTGAATCAAACAGATAAATTCACAATTCAGTAAATCGATTAACAAATGAATAAATAGATGAGTAAAGAGATAGATAGACTCATGATCAAATTAATAAACAATTGAATTGATACATAAATTAATCAATTGATAAATCAATTAATAATGTGCACATTAAATAAACATAATAAAAAGAAAAAAAAAATAAGCACAATTTGGAATCTCCAATCAGCACCCAGTATACAAACAATGGTTTGGTCAAGTTAATCAATTGAAATCAGGTTAATTTAACTAAGTTAACTCAACTAGGTTAACTTAATTAGGTTAACTATCTCTTCAGTCAGGGGAACCTGGATCTTAGTTTAAATCAGGCTAACTTAACTAGGTTAATTAATCTAGGTTAACTTAACCAGGTTAAGTTAACTACCTCTTCAGTCAGGGGAACTCGAATCTCTGTCATAACTAAGTTTATTTCCTAATTAAGTCACAGGGTTAGAGAATTAAACCTCTTCAATCCAGCCTTGATCATCAAGCCAGTTAAGAATGCCTGACATCAGTTAGAACGTAAACGATGAAGGTTAGGCTCGTTTCCCACGTATCGACTTTTCGCCGTGCGCCGTCCACGACACGACGCCATGTTCTCAAAAAACCGTGTCTATTGTCGCTTTCACACGTGGTCGTGACGTGTGAAAGCGTCCATAGACACGCATGGTTATTGGAGAACACGACATCGTGTCGTGGACGGCGCACGGCAAAAAGTCGATACGTGTGAAACGAGCCTTGCGACTCTGCCATGGTAGAAGTGATGGAGTGCTGGTTTCAGACTCTATTCAAAATGACAATCACAACCGTCTATTCACAACCACAACCGTTTGTTAACAATCACAACTGTCTATTGATAACAACCGTCTATCCACAATCACAACCGTCCATTTACAACTACAACTATTCAATCACAACCACAATAATCTATTCACAACCACAACTATCTGATCACAACCACAACCATCTATTAATAACCAGAATTGTCTATTCACAATCACAACCGTCCATTTACAACCACAACTATTTAATCACAACTACATAAATTGATTCACAACCACAATAATTTATTCACAATGAAAACCATCTATTCACAACCAAAACAATCCGTTCACAACCACAACCACCTATTCACAACTACAACCATCTATTCACAAAAGTGAAATGTTTTAAAACCAATTTCAATTAAAAAAGTGAATAACTTTTAAATGGCACATTTACCCCCAGTGATGGCCCGATTACCTGATCCTACGGTACATGACTGTATAAATACACATAAATGCGCATATTCATATACATGTTAGTGTGTGTGTGTGTGTGTGTGTGTGTGTGTGTGTGTGTGTGTGTGTGTGTGTGTGTGTTTGTGTGTGTGTGTGTATGTGTGTGTGTGCGTGCGTGTGTGTGTGTGTGTGTGTGTGTGTGTGTGTGCGTGCGCGTCCATAGAACAAACCATTCATTCCCCTGATCTGAGTCGTTTAAGTTCACAGCCGATCTGAGACGACCTGGCATGGGCCTAGGCTTGGTCCAGGGCTCGGGCCTGTGCTCGCGCACGCGCCTGGGCCTGGGCTCGGGACTGTGTTTGGGCCCGAGCACAGGCCCGAGCCCAGGCCCAAGCCCAGGCCCGAGCCCAGGTCCGAGCCCAGGCCCGAGCCCGAGCCCAGGCCCGAGCCCAGGCCCGAGCCCGAACCCGAGCTCAGGCCCGAGCCCAGGCGCGAGCCCAAGCCCAGGCCCTAGCTCAGGCCCGAACCCAGGCCCGAGCCCTAACCCAGGTCCGAGCCCGAACCAAGCCCGAACCCAGGCCCGAGCCCAGGCCCAAGCCCGAGCCCGAGCCCGAGCCCGAGCCCAGGCCCGAGCCCGAGCCCGAGCCCGAGCCCGAGCCCGAGCCCGAGCCCAGGCCCGAGCCCAGGCCCGAGCCCAGGCCCGAGCCCAGGCCCGAGCCCGAGCCCAGGCCCGAACCCGAGCCCAAGCCCAAGCCCAAGCCCAGGACCGAGCCCGAGCCAGAGCCAGATCCAGAGCCAGAGCCCGAGCCCAGGCCCGAGCCCGAGCCCACGCCCGAGCCCGAGCCCAGGCCCGAGCCCAGGCCCGAGCCCGAGCCCAGGCCCAAGCCCAGGACCGAGCCCAGGACCGAGCCCAGGTCCGAGCCCGAGCCCAGGTCCGAGCCCGAGCCCAGGCCCGAGCCCAAGACCGAGCTCCTCCTCCTCTTCTTCTTCTTCTTCTTCTTCTTCTTCTTCTTCTTCTTCTCCTCCTCCTCCTCCTCCTCCTCGTCGACCTTACAGGTCAACCGTGAAATAGATTGAACAGCCAGGGCGATATAACGCATCCCTGACGAAGTCTTACATAAGAACATGAGAACATAGGAATAAAGGAGACTGCAAGAGACCATAAGGCCTACACTAGGCAGCTCCCTTTACCTCAAACTATTTACTCTCTCCATTTCTAATCCTAACACAGTCCTTACTACTCTCGTAAAAACTCTTGACTGCTCGTAACAGCTTTACTCCTATCCCATATATCTGCAGTACCTCCCACATCTGCTCTCTTCTTTGCCTCCTTTATCTTATGCTTAACTTCCCTTCTCTTTACATTGTACCTCACTCACACACACACACACACACACACACACACACACACACACACACACACACACACACACACACACACACACACACACACACACACACACACACACACACACACACACACACACACATACACACACACACACTTGCCACAAGTATGCAAGGAACGGTATAAGCCGTATGTGAGGACAGTATGCTCAGGTTCACTCGATTCCTCCAAGAGTTTTCTCATCTTGGTGACATTTGCTGCATTGCCTGTTACAACACCTCCAATGTGACAACCAAAATCTTGTTCAGCCTTCTTGATCGAATTTTGTACAAGTTGTAGAAGATATTCAGCAGTGTGAGGTTTCTCTGATGTGTCTATTGTGTCAACTAAATAAATCTGACCAGTGGATGTTGTTAGAGTGACATATTATGGGCTCATTATGGATGTTAGACCACCCATCAGTTGAAAGACATACAGTTTCATTATTCAGGTCATCTGCACACTTTTTATATTCCTTTTCATACACAAGATCCAAGTATTTATCAGCAGTATCATTTCTGGATGGAGGAATATAACCTGGTCTCAGGTCTGAACCATCTTGAGTAACTGAGGATGCTGAACAAGACGTAATGATGAATTTGTAGCAAATATAATTCTTGCAACTTCTTCGTCGAGATTTTCCTTTTGAGAGGCTGAAGTTTTTATGATAAATCTTCCCAGAGATGTTGATGACTTTCTTTTAGATGAAAATGCTTTAGCAGAAGTGGGGCCTGTGGAGGAGTCTGATAGTGACCTTTTTAATGGTCGAGACAGGTTTGTAGATAATTCAAGTGGAGCCGATGATGAAGGGATTGAAGCTGTTGATACAGATCCTGAAATGGAAACAGAAAATTTTAGCATATTGCATATTTTATAAATAAATAAATGAATGAATACAGTGTGATTTAGGCTACTTTTGAGTACAGTAGTTATTTTCTTAGATAATGATCATATGCACACAAGCCACTAAATTATTTGGAAATAATCAACAGGATATGAAATAGGTGGGCTTGGAATTCAGCCCTCACAGGATTCAGTCCACATTTAAATTCACTAAAAATAATGAGTTAGTTGGGTTAGGTTAGGCTAAATCCCTTTGGGCTGAATCCCATATGGGCTGAATTCCAATGGAACCTATGAAATATATTACACAATGGTGAATGAAATGAATAACAATCATCTAGGCCCCAAAGTTGAGTGGATACAGTATTATATTATAGTGATATAGTCATTACCCAAATTTGGAAGTAATGAAGTTGAAGTATCATCTCTTTAGGCCTTCACATTTTTATTGCACATGCTCTCCATTGTTCACCAAATTTATATAGTTGCGTATGAAAAGGGAGAAATGCACACAATATAAGTAAAATTATTTACCTGGGTCATCAATTTCTTCTTCTGTAAGCTGTGGCTGACCTTGGCA
>NC_134809.1:2261807-2299307 GCF_046742065.1 Oratosquilla oratoria
ATATGTATATATATATATATATATATATACATATATATATGTATATATATATATATAATACGTTCTACTGTGGCACTCCAATGCTTCTTTAATTTTTTTCTTTTCTTTTTTTACTTTCTTAGATGATAAAGCAATTCATACTTAATTATATTTCTAGCTACAAGGGACAATTTTATTCAGCTGAGGGGAAACCCCTGTATTTAAGGGCCATAGATAAAGCCGTGCCAAATGTATTAGGCAATGATTTCACCTTTTAATTTTTCTTTTTTCGAATTTATTGTAGATACTTTTTGTTAATTATACAACTTCTTCCATTAACCAAGGATCCATGCGTTTTTCTCAATATCACTGAGAGTCGCTCTTTCCTCAGGATTTGAAACAATGATTCTATCGATAAGGCAAAAAATTCTTCCTGGAATTGATTTCCATGGTTTTTCCTTTCTGATTTCTTCGGTCGAATACGAACAGATTGCATAGTTTGTGTCTTTGTTCGTCTGAGGGATCTTCCAGGGATTTTAACCAGTTACGAGTCTCGAAGAGCACAATGCCGCAAGCCCACACATCGTTGGGCTCTCCCAAGTATCGTCCTGTGAAGACTTCGGGGGCGATGTAGGCTGAAGTCCCGCAGATTTTTGTCAGGAACTCGCCTTTGACGAACTCGCCAGCAAGCCCGAAGTCTCCGATTTTAAGATCATCATTCTTGGTTAGAAAGAGATTTTCCGGTTTCAAATCTCTGTGTACAATATTTCTGGAGTGTTTATATTTCACTCCTCCGATGAGCTGCTTGAAGTAGAGTCTAGCCCTTCTCTCTGAGACTCCTTTTTGGCCTATTCTGTCCTGTAGTGTATCGCTATCGGCATATTCTAGGAAAACGTACGTGTTTTCCGAGTCCCTGTATTCGCCCAGGAAGGCTACGACGTTCTTATGATCCAGTTTGCAATGAATTTTAACTTCGAGTTGTCGTTCAACATTAAAAATTTTGATGGTTTTTCTGGCGCAAATGAAGCCGGAAGAGACGCCCTTTACAAGCTTCACGGTGGCATATCCTCCTTTGCCGAGGTGACGTACTTCTTTCCATCTCATTTGTGAATGAAATGTGAGTGAAGCTTTAAGTTTCTTCGTAGTACGTACAGTTTCATCTTTCAAATGAGAAAATTTCCTTTTCTTTGAATGCATCACGTACCTCTTAATCTCATCCAAAACAATTTCGACGATGATGAGGCTCCGTAGGATGCTTTTGTCTGTTTCGTAAGTACTTTTTCTATTTGCTTTCTGCACTAGGAGCTGTCCAATCCTTTAGTTAAAGAATTCAAGGAGGACCATAAGCTCCATTACAGTGCAGACGTGGACAAAGGCTCTGACTCTCTGGTCCAAATCCCTGTCCAAGTCCTTCGAAGTGTCCTCGGGTTCCATGTTGCTGTTCTCTTGAAAGTCGCTGTAACATCTTGAGAAACCGTCCGAGCGCATTTCCACAAAATTATATGACTATTTTTGCTCAGGTGTTTTGCGTACGAGAATGTCCCAGAAAACTTGGATATGTCTTGTAACCAAACAAGTCACCCTCATTGCTCTTGAAGAAATGGCCGTTAGTCAAGTCAGCCAATAAATCAGCCAATATTACCATTACCATTACATTGACATTAACATTACCATTACCAAGTCAGCCAACATTACCATTTCAGTAAACAGTACTGAAGTATTTTGTTCGTGCTAACCAGTCTTTTTAGCCTTGGAGACAAGGTCAGAAAGAACAGGAGCTTTAAGGGTAATAGTAGAAATGAAGAATAAGTGGTGTGTGTGTGTGTGTGTGTGTGTGTGTGTGTGTGTGTGTGTGTGTGTGTGTGTGTGTGTGTGTGTGTGTGTGTGTGTGTGTGTGTGTGTGTGTGTGTGTGTGTGTGTGTGTGTGTGTGTGTGTGTGTGTGTGAGCCGATATGACAGTGTACTTGTATTATATATATTTCCTGTAATCAATGATTTTCCCTAACCGTAATTTTCCTGTATTTGTATTATAGCTGTCAGCTTAACTCATATTTTCTTTATAATATTTCATTTTTATCATAAATCAAAGAGATTATTCCTACCTATATAGTGTACTGCTACGATAATTTCGCTTAAAAAAAAGCTGTTGAAGCAGGAGTGTGTGTGTGTGTGTGTGTGTGTGTGTGTGTGTGTGTGTGTGTGTGTGTGTGTGTGTGTGTGTGTGTGTGTGTGTGTGTGTGTGTGTGTGTGTGTGTGTGTGTGTGTGTGTGTGTGTGTGTTTGTGTGTGTGTGTGTCTTTCACCTTGGTCTTTGGATCACGTGTTGGATTCGTCATCGACGGATGTTTCCCTCCCGGAAGAGAGCTCAGAGATCGTATGACCGATCTATGGGTAATGCTATGACCTTACACGCTCACACCCCCCAATTCCCCGCCCACGAGAGTTGGAGTAACGACTCGAGGCGCAGAGGTACTGAAATTATTTCACCCCTGGGCAGGATTCGAACCCGGACTGCCGTAATGGCAGTCGGGGACTCTACCAACCGCGCTACAGAGTCGTGTGTGGAGAATCTCAATCTTACGATTCTCGTTTGTTATATTTTTACTAACTATAAGAGTGTCAATGAGGTTTAGGAACTTGTTTACACCATATGTGTTAGACTCTCCTGTGAATTTTGGAATATTTGTATTTGATGTGTGAATTTCGTGTCTCAACACGTTAGAATTCTGAGGGGTACTCATACTTTACTAATACCTTGCTTTAGCCTGGCTGCTTGCGATGTCGCTTCGTGATGTCAATGTCTGGTTTGACGTCCTTCTACGGTCTTGTCATTCCTCAACGACGTTGTTCCTCCTCCATCACACACTCTGCCTTGAAGACCGCCTTGTAGATGATGATCTCCTTGAAGAATCTTGAAGAATGCTTGTTCCCAACGTAGCAGTTACTTGAAGTTGTAGATTTCTCTCGTAGTCGTAATACACTCTTGATTTTGGTTGTCTTGTTCCCGTAGACTTCTGGCGCCACTTCTCTTCGGAGGTGTTTAACACCCAGTTCGTTCCACCGCTGAGCACCACTTTCACCTCCCCTAGTCACCACTGTCACTTAAATTTGACTTGTAATATCACTCGTCTCGAGGCCCCTTGCCTCTCGTTACGTGAGGTTCACTAATATTCAAGTTCCTCTTAAGTAGTAGGCCCAATGCCTTCTTTTTCCTGTAGTCTCACTATTTTCTAGGCCCCATGCCTGTTCCTCTCGTCCTTTGGGTTAATAAAAGGGAGGTGAATTTTCTTTCTTCTTTCACTGTAATTTCACCTTCAGCTTACACTCGGGATCTCTTTTCTCTCGTCTCTACATCGTCTCCTGATCCTCTCTCTACACCCTCTCTATATCTTCTCCCTATATCTTCTCTATAGAACGTCTGAAGAGATCCCGTATCTTACGCTGAGCTACCTTCGTCTGACGTCACTAATTTTTCTAAACCAATCCCCGGTGACTTCTCAAATAAATGTCACTCCTTATGGGCGTGACTTTGAATTCCTGCACCAATAGTTTTTTTTCTCCTTCTGCACCTTGCACCAATCCGGAAAGCCATTTCAATGCCACTAGCAAAAATTGTTTACCTCAGCATTAGTCAAACGAAGGTAACCTGCGCTTACAATGTTGTGATTCATAAGCGATTATAAAAACAGTCACCACCGTCGGTGTGTTTACATAGACAAACGTCGCCCTCACCTAGACATAACATTGCCCTCGAGCAGGCGTCGAGTCTGAATTATTCTAATACCCTAGCTCATTTCCATTCGTACACTACCGGCCTCTTACAGTGTGTGTGTGTGTGTGTGTGTGTGTGTGTGTGTGTGTGTGTGTGTGTGTGTGTGCCGTGTGTGTGTGTGTGTATAATATATATATATATACATATATATATATAATATATACATATATATATGTATATATATGTATATATACTATACATATATATGTAAGAGGGAAATAAGAAATTGGTCGGGACGACCAACGGTAGCTGCCGAGCCCTGTAAGAGGCCGGTAGTTGTACGAATGGTAATCAGGTTAGGAATACATGCTGAGTCAACAAGTAAAGATTCGACGCCTACTGTTGTTAGAAACAAAGATTGGAAGGCGTCGTTCTGTCTATGTAAACACACCGACGGAGGTGACTGCTTTATAATCGCTGATGTAATCTAAACTGTGTTAGCTGCAGACCACCTCCGTGAAGACATACCACTTGCGCAATGACGTCATGTTTTTGCTTCTATGCTTTTGCTTATGCAGCAATAATTCTAGAAGGACTGTAACAGCCTCTCGGATTGGAGGTAAATGGGTATGTATAGTAATACTATTGGCTTTAAAAGGAAAAGACACGCCCTTAAGGTGTGTCACTTGTGTTGAAACGTAAAAGACTATTGGACGAATAAAAAGTGACGTCTGAACGAAGGTGCTCTGAAGTATTGGAGAGAACCGGTGGGCACTCTCTGCGTGTAGTCCGTTAGTTTAACAAGCAAGAAATTCACCACCCTTTTATTAATCCAAAGGTCGAGAGAATTAGGCATGGGGCCTAATGAAATTGGAAACTAGTGAGACTAAAGGAAATACAAGGCATAGGGTCTACTGCATAAGAAGAACTTGAACATTTAGTGAAACTCACGTAACGAAGGCAAGGGGCCTCGAGACGAGTGGAATTACAAGTCAAATATAAGTGTAATGGTCGAGGACCGACAGTGGTGGTGACAGTGGTGACAAGGGTGGTGAAATATACATGTATATATATATATATATATATATATACATATATATATACATATATATATAATACATATATATGTATAATATATGTATATGTATATGTATATGTATACATATGTATATGTATATGTATATATATATAATGTATATATATGTATATGTATACATATGTATATGTATATATACATGTGTATATATATATATATATACATGTATATATACATATACATATGCATACATATACATATATATGCATTATATATATACATATATATATATACATATACATATGTATACATGAGAGAAATTCGCTAGTAACAGCGACATCAATCCAATAATTTGTATGACAGTCGCATTCGAACCCACTGCTTTCGGCCACCCGTAAGATCACCTTCTGTTGTTGTTGTTGTTGTCGTTCCCTAGACTGTCTGTCCGAGCAGTCCCGTCTCCCCAAGGAATGCCATAGCCGAAACTGGGTTTTCCCACAAATCCTTTATAGAGTGTATGTTGTGTTGTTTGCGTGCATGATTGTGTATAATGCAGTCTTCCATTATGTGTTGTATGGTATGGGGTGAAGTGTTACATCCTGGGCAGCTGTTCACAATGCGGTCATCCAACCTCTTCTGGTAGCTTAGAAGTGCTGGGTGGTGACCGCACCGCAGTCTGGCCAAGTGGACTCTGTCTTTTCGTGGGAGAGAGGATTCAGAAGGGTGGATATCAGGGGGTCTGGCATGCAGCAGTGAGTTGTCTTTCAGTGTGTTAATGGAGCGGTGAGTGATATGATTATGAATATGTTTCCGGAGGCTGGTATTTGGTGGTTGTGGAGGAAGAGAAGAGAGTATCTGTGCGTGATAAAGGTCTTTGGGTGTTGTTTTAATGTTTCTTGGTGTGTGTGGGTGTTCTGCTATGTAGTGTAGCGGGTGTAATGTGTTTGTGGTGGCTGCGGCAAGTGTTTGTGTGTCTCTCATGTCGAGGTGGTCCTTGACTTTGAGGACTTTTGTTTCATGGTGTAAATGGTCTGTAGGTGTTGTATTTGTGCAGCCTGTAATTGTTTTTAGGGCTTTGTTTTGTATGATTTGAAGGGTGTTGTGGTGTGTCTCACTGAGATTAGGAGCTCATGCAGGACTCGCATAATTCAACACTGAGCGTATGCATTGTTTGTATATTGTTATATTAGTTTCTTTGTTTTGCCCAAATGTTGTTCCAGTGATTGACTTAAGTGCGTTAAGTCTGGGTGTGCATTTGTTTTTTATGTTTGTGATGTGTTGTTTGAAAGACATGGATGTATCATATGTTACACCAAGAATTTTCGGTGTGTTTGTGTGTGGTATTAGAGTGTTGTTGATGTAGAGATGAGGTATGTATTTGTGTTCTTTTGTCCAGTTGGTGAGAAGTGTTGCTGTAGATTTGGTTGGAGCTATTTTGAGTCTGTTTGTGATGAACCATGTGTTGAGTGTGTCAAGGTATGGCTGGATTATTTCTGCAGCTTTGTCTGTGTTACGATGTGTGCATGTGATTGTTATGTCGTCTGCGTAGGAAGAGATTTGTATTTCTGAGGTGTCTGGCGTGGGTAAGTCATGCATGTATAGATTAAATAGTGTGGGGGATGGCCTATCTGAATTGATGCCATCTAAAATTCTTTGTGTGAGGTTTGTCAGAAGAGTGTTTGTGGAGTGTAGTGGCCTAAAATCGTGTTGTGAGTCAGCAAGGGGAATATGTGGTGTGACAAGTTTAAGTATTAGGCGTTCAATGACTTTAGAGGGGGTGCAGAGAAGTGTGATTGGACGGTGCGATGTTGAGATTGTTGGGTCTTTGTTCGGTTTTGGAATGGTGATTATTTTACCATGCTTCCAGATGTCGGGTATAGTGTTGTGTGAATAGCTGTAGTTTGCAATGTTTGTGAGTGCGTGTATACCTTGTGGTCCAATGTGTTTTAGGTAGATGTTGCTTATGTTATCAGGGCCACAGGCAGATGAGTGCTTGAGACTATGTATTATGAGTTTTGGCTGACTGTCTATGAAGGGTATATAGTCTGAGTCTGTGGGAAAGTCTTTCTTACGTCGAATGGTGCGTCGGTCGTCAGAGTAAGAAGTGAGATGGCTTGTCTGTGTAAAATGACGTATGAGTGCGTTTGCTTGTTGTCTGTTTGAGGGTAGATTATCTGTTGTTGTGATTATTGCTGCGTGAGAGCGTGTAGTGTTACTGTTGGATAGTGTAATGCTGTTGAGTGTTTTGTACAATTTGCTGGTGTTTGTTTTGTGATCAAGTGTATTGATAAAGTTTTGCCAATTTTGTGTTTTTTGTTCATGTATTTTATTGGCAATCACAGTGTTTAGTGTTTGTATTTGGTCTGTTATGTTTTGAGGGATAGGTGTGGGGGTACCGTGTTTAAGTGTGTCACGTTGTCTGATGAGGCTTTGGATTTCTGGTGTGAAGTTGGGGTTGTGTGATTTTCTGTTGCCTCTAGGGATGTATCTCTTGTCTGCATTTTGTATGATTGTATTAAAAGTGTGCACAGCATTGTTTATGTTTGTGATTGGTGTACTGTTAAGCGTTTCAAAATGTTGTTCTGTCTCTTCAGTAAAAGCTTCCCAGTTAGCTCTCTTGTAATTGGTGTAAGTGTGTCTGTGGCCGACTGGGGTGCATCTTGTTTTGGTGGTGATGATGATTGGAAGGTGGTCAGAGCCAAGGGTTCCGACCACTCTCCATGATGTTGTTGGGGTTAGGCAGGGGGAGCAAAAGGTGATATCAGGAGAGGAGGGAGTGTAGAGGGCTTGGTGTGGTGTAACCATAATCTCACAGATTACAACACAATGGAAAACTACACAGCAACACACATACGAACACACACACACACACACCACCCAACCTCTTCCTTCACGTGACCAAACCGTGAACTGCCCCTGATTCCTAAGAACACCTTTTATACATACCTAGATTAATAACCATAATATATTTATAAGCAGACAAAACTAATTATTCAATCTATTGTAGAATAAATACTATAATATCTAAGACTTATACACTGTAATTAGATAATATTAGAATACCATGTACCATTCATTATTGCTGATGTAAGGAAGTTTGAAGAATGGACAGCTACCACCGAGAGGCGACAGTTAGTCAATCCTTGAGGTGGCAGCAAGGCAGACCTGGAAAAGTCTGCGCAGTGTAATCTTTGGAAATAGACTTGTTTAAAAGGGCCTTTTGCAAGTTTAATTAAACCACCAAGAAAGGATAGAACATTTACACTGGTGGCAGCGCCACCCACCCCCCGAAATACGTGCTAACGTATGTAGCACGCTTACCCACTTTACTCGTCGAGTAATTCGAGTGTTCAAGAACCAGGAACATTTACACAGTGTTCTTTTCGAAGCACTACAATTGAGTTGTAGTTCACAACCAAAGTGCAGCAGTGCCGATACCCACCGACTCTGCACAATTGTGATCTATCACCATTGACCCCGCTACGACGGACTTCGAACGTGCGACCCAGCCCAGTACAGATATTCATCGCGGTGCCACATCTCCAGAAGCGGGAGGTCAAGGTCTCCCATCTACCGGACAGGTCGCCCCTGCTACCATCCCCTTTGGCACCCCCCTCCCCTCCTACAGGCTCGATTACCCACCAGGCTCTCTGCATCATCCCAGGACCACCTAGCTGATTCAACGGTCTGCTATACAAGTAACCCTACCAGTCCAACTTACAAGCCCATTATTTTGTCCCTTTTATCTCCATTATATTTATATATATATATATATATATTTACATATATAAATACTTGTATGTGCATGCATATTCTTATGTTCTCAGATTACTTCATCTAGGATTTCAATTTTCTTTGAAAGTGAGCAAGCAAAAATTATATATAGATATCTAATTATAGACTAATATTTTAGGTTGTTCTTCGCCTACGTCACATCCCCTATAGTACATTTACATAGGAACTACCTACGGAACCATGAACAAGTAATATACCCCTTTTTTTTTGTTCATATGTATTTGTATATTGTCTTTCTTTCATGATTGCTTACATGTACAATATTATTTACGATGTCACACAATACCCGATCGCGTTCTGCGGCTAGGAACCTAGTCGAGTCAGTAGATCATAGTTTTTTAAACATGGCGGACTCAGAAGGAGCACAGGAGGCTGATCCCCAAACCCCCCCTGACTCCCCCCATACTAACAATACCGCCCCACCAGCAAATCAAAGCCATGTGAACCCTACCACACCCGAGGCAAATACCCAGCCCTGTACTAACAATACCACCCCACCGGCTAATCAAAGCCATATGAACCAGACTTCATCCCAGGCTAATTACCAACCCAGTACCCCACATACGCCCACCCATCTTCCTAGACCAAATTCCCCCCCTCCAAACCCCCCTACTCAAATCCATAACCACTATACCCTCGCAACCACAAACCCTGATATCCCCACCTTTTCGAAAGCAAGTGGCATCACCATCACTGACTACATCGCAGCATGCGAAGTCCACTTTGCTAACAATAATATAACCCAGGACAAACATAAGATAACTATTCTTAACAACCACATACAGCCAAGGGATGATTACAAAGATCTCTCCCGTCTCCTAGAATCTAAGCTAGAATCTAACATCACATACGCACAGTATTGCACAGAACTTCAGAAACTCTTCAGCGACAGACCTCAAAATAATTTTCATTTTCTATTCAAATTTATGGAGTTCATGCGCAACCCACCACCCTCCTCCTCCTTCCACTCTATCGTGGCACAGGTAGCCGAAGTCTCATGGGTATCACAGAATAACCAAGGTGTGAACTATGTCAAAAGAGAGGATATGTGCAACCTCCTTGAACTTGCTATGTTTTTCATGGCCCTCCCCATCAAGTGTGAAAGAGAGGCCCAGCGAGTTGACATTGACATAAATAACACCTCTCCGTCCACATACATCCTTCACATTACAGACAGGTGTGGCATTGATAGATTCGGCAAGGCGCAACCGGCCAGAATAAACACAATATCCTCCGTACACGACACTCCATTC
Organism: Oratosquilla oratoria; assembly: GCF_046742065.1. NCBI lineage: Eukaryota > Metazoa > Arthropoda > Malacostraca > Stomatopoda > Squillidae > Oratosquilla > Oratosquilla oratoria. The sequence goes on from NC_134809.1 coordinate 2,271,582, forward strand.
CCCCCTTACCCCCGCACCCCAAGAGCCCCTATAAATACCCTCAGCCCCATTTGGTGCGATATCCACAAATTTAATTCTCACAACACCTGGGATTGCAGACAACACCCTAGACAAAGTACGATGTGTTCTCTTCATAACACAACACCCCACTCAGACGCAGAGTGCAAAGCCCAAAGACCCTCCACCCAGTCAGCTAGCATGGGAAATAATCAGGCAAGACCTCAAAGACCACCTACCAACCACAGTCAGACTTACTGCACTTTTCATAGCTCTTATAGTCATTCAGATAAAGACTGCCACCAACAAAACCGCCAATCTATCCCTAAACCTACCCATCACGGCCAGGACAAACCATGCTCAGTTCATAACACATACTCCCACTCCGACAACGAGTGCCGAACCCAAAACCCAACACTACGTTCACAACAGGACCCAAAACAATCAGTTGGGGGAATCCACACACGCCTCCCACAAGAAAAAATCATAACATCAACCATAGCTAAACCAGAAGCCCTATGTTTCACAGGCACAATAGGGAATTTCCATTGTACGTTCCTAATAGATACAGGCACGAAGATAAACATACTTTCACAGTCTATGTGTACACGATTAGGTGATTCCTACCCTACCGACAAACCACACCTCATGGGAACCATGATAAGTGGCACGCACCTAAACTTCACCTCAACCATAACCGCCCCCATAACCATTGATAATAACCCATTCCCACCCACTACCTTCTACGTAGTCAAAAACTGGACCCTTGAATGTGATGGCATTTTAGGTTTGGAATTCTTAGCCAACCACAAAGTCTCTATACATACTAACCCCGCTATGCTCAAGTTAGGTGACATAGAAATCCCCCCCTCCCCTATCCCGACGCTTCTAGGCGCTCAGGTGAACACCCTCAGTATCCACCACTACCCCCCGCATCACCCTCCCGGAGTGTCACAACATCCTGCTTGCAACCAAGCTCGCCCGACTCAGCTCTCGCTGACCTCAGCGGAACGCAAAATACCTCCGCGAATCCCTGACTCGGCATCGGGCAATGCCACCAACATTACGACACCCTTCCCCAACCACACCTGCATGCCAAGTCAGACAACACCACACCACCTAATCCCCCCCTTTCTCAACACACAGATTCTCAACAAAGGCAAATTGACAATTCCCCCAGGGGAAAGTATGCTTATCTTAGCAATCATACCTGGTGCACTTCCAGGCCAAGATATAATTGTGTCTCCCAATACCTGTACGAGAAAAAATCTCCGTATCCCCGCTGTTTGGGATACAGTTAGAGAGAACAAAGTGGCAATTATCTTGGTAGAGAACATCTCACATACCCCGGTTAAGCTAAACAAACACACACGTTTAGGAACAGCCAAGTTATACATAGACCCCATTCAAGAAACACACACCACTCCAATCAACACCATCATCACCAAACCAAACCCCACTCCGATCCCCCCGGAAGATGTCCCAATTATAGATTTCCAACAAGCCAGGACCAATCTTAGGGACATCCTTCAATCCCATCGTGAGGCAATCGCCTTAGACGATGAACCATTAGGAAAGACTTCTTTGGTTAAACACCATATACACATACCACCCCACACACCCCCTAGTTTCATACCAGCTTACAGAATTCCTCAGAGCAAAAAGGAATTGGTGTCACGAAACATAGACGACATGCTGGAACAAGGTGTCATCAGGCACTCGCAATCCCCCTGGAACTCACCACTTTTCCTAGTTCCTAAAAAGGATGGATCCTTTAGGCCGGTCATAGACTTCAGAAGAGTTAACATCAACACCACCCCAGACCGTATGCCTATGCCTGTCATGGCAGATGTCCTCCAATCTCTGGGACAAGGAAACATGGTTTTCTCAACTTTAGACCTCAAATCAGCCTTTTGGCAGATTGAACTAGAAGAAGAGTCAAAAGAGGTCACAGCCTTCAGTACTGACAAAGGTCATTTCGAATTTAATCGAATGCCCTTCGGACTAAAAAATGCCCCTAGTACATTACAAAGACTTATGAATAGCCTTTTCAAAGACAAACTTGGCAAGTCCCTTTTCGTCTACCTAGACGACCTGATATTTTTTTCCCATACGGTAGAGGACCACCTAGACACCCTTGGGTACGTTTTACGAACCATCAAAGAAGCTGGACTCAAAATCCAACTTAATAAATGCTCGTTCCTAAAAAAGGAAATCACCTTTCTTGGCCATACTATAAACAAAGATGGAATCCACACAAACCCAAACAAAGTCAGGGCAATTGCTGAATTCCCCACCCCGAAGACCGAGAACCAACTCCGTTCTTTCGTTGGGATGGCTGCCTATTATAGGCATTTTATCAGAAATTTTGCTGACCTAGCTACTCCACTTACCAAATTTACACGTAAGAACATACCTTTCAAATGGGACTCTGAGGAACAAGAATGTTTCGACAAAATAAAGACAGCATTACAAAAGGCCCCCATACTCGCCTTCCCGAATTTTGAGCAGGAATTTTTCCTGTATACAGATGCATCCACCCTAGGGATAGGCGCAGTCCTGCAGCAAATAGACTCAAATGGGAAACATAGAGCGATAGCGTACGCAAGCCGCGTATTGAACCCTGCAGAGCGTAACTACTCCACCACCCACTTGGAAGCTCTAGCAGTAGTCTGGGCTCTAAAACATTTCAGAGAACTCATTCTGGGTCACAAAATCACAGTCTTGACAGACCACCAACCTTTAACAGAATTTTTCAAGGGAAAGACCTTACAAGGTAAGATAGCAAGATGGCATATAACCATATTGGAATACTCCCCTAAAATAGTCTACGTTGAAGGGAAAGCTAACGTCATTGCGGACGCCCTTAGCCGAAACCCCCTAATTGCAACAGTCCCTACCACCAATTGTATTTCCCCCCAGGAACTACGAGAAGAACAGAGAAAAGACCCGACTTGGTCACAGGTAATCCGCCACCTAGAAATGGGAACCACCTTACAAATGCACCCCCCTGTACCCGTCGGAGAATTACACCTAAAGAATGGAATTCTTAAAAGAGGCACTACTATCCCGACCCAAACAATAATCCATAATTCTTTGATTCCAAGAATCCTCCTCATGGTACACAATAGTCCCATTGCAGGCCACCCAGGCAAAGAAAAATGTCTTGCAAACACCAAACGGGCGTACTACTGGCCCAAGATGGCCACCGACATCAACCGTCACATCGAAGACTGCATCACATGTAGCCAACTTCGTGGACCAGACCCGAAACCACTCCAAATTGGAGAAGTACCTATCCCTTCAGAACCATGGGATACTATGGGCATTGATCTTTTAAAACTACCTCCAAACCGCCAAGGTTCCCAATACATCCTTACCACAGTAGATTACTTCTCAAAGTATACGATATTAGTCCCCCTGCCAGACAAATCAGCGGAAACAGTGGCCCAAGCTCTAGTCGACCATGTGTTCTGCAAATACAACATCCCCAGGCAAATCCTTTCGGATAACGGGTCCGAATTCAAGAACGAAGTCCTCCAAAACATAGCCAAATTATACCACATCAACAGATTATACGCCACAGCGTATCACCCACAAGGAAACGGCCTAGTTGAGAGAACAAACAGAAAGATCCTCGAAGTCCTCCGCCCCCTGCAAGAATGCCTTTGCGACACATGGGAAGACTGGCTTCCGCAAGTACAAGCCAGCATAAATGGCTCTATAAATTCAGCGACGAAGAACTCCCCTCACTTCGTAGTCTTTGGCCAACCCCTCCGTTTGCCTTATGACATCCTTGAAAACCCCCCTCCCCCCCTCTACACCATAGAAGATTACGCAAAACGCGTTGAACTTGCCATGCACTTGATCCACAAAGAGGTCAAAATGAACCTAGAACAAGACAAACAAAAGACAAAAACCAAGCAACATAAATACTCTCGATCCTTATCTCTCACACCAGGTGATGTTGTCATGCTCAAACAACACAACAGATCTAACAAACAACCGAAGTTCTTCGGCCCCCTGGTAGTAGCGGAAACGCTAGGTAATAACAACTACCACCTTATTGACCCATCAGATGACACCCTCATCACAGCACACGGAGAAAAACTGAAACAAATAAAATCCAACCTCGACGTAACCTCCATCCTAGATAGGCATAGATTCCTACCAAACCAGCCTCCACCCACAACCACGCATCCTCAACCCCCCCTTTTCACATGACACTACGCCCCAAGCGCTAACTCACTACACCTGCCCAGATTCTCCCTCCCCCCTAGGGAGCAGGACGTCATGCTCATCTGAGTGGGAAGTGATCACGATCCCTATCCATCCAACCTTTCCCCAACTATATAGTCTCTCTTTACTTCCTTCAGGATCGTGCTCACCTGGCAGAATCATACCCAAATCATACCCATAATGAGAAATATCATGACCATATTAACACAAAACAAAACAGAAAAACATCTGGAGATAACATACCTAACCCCGCTCCCCAACTTCCAGGCCAATCCTACCTCTCATCCTCGTAGTAAGCCTCATCGCAGCCCTTTCAGGCACTGAACAACCGAGGATGATACCAGGAGCGATAGTCGCCCTTGCAGGTCAGGTAATGGTAATCAGAGACACCATTACGGTCAGGATGGAACTCGACATCGCGAGAGTCCATTCTGACCTGGAGTTAATACGTAAACTAACCAATACCATATCGGACCACTTCCATACTACCTTCAAACACCCCGATCCCATGTCTAACTCCTCAAAATCAAGAGACAACATGTTCGACTTAATCTCCACCAAGCTAAACACATTACTCCTCCAGCTCTCCACAATTGAACGGAGTGACATGACATCAACTCATAACTCAGAACTCCACCATGCCTCCTTCAGACATAAAAGAGGACTCATAAACTTCATGGGCTCCCTTTCTAAATCCCTATTTGGCATTGCAACTGAAGAAGATATAACCAATGTTCACCTCACAATAGACAAAATGGCCTCCAAACTAAATAAGATGGGAAAGCTTGTTCTTCTGAACTCCCAAAATTCTCAATACTTAGCAGGATCCGTAAACTTACTACTTGACCGTTTCTCCAAACTCCACGAATATTCCCTTAACCAATCCAACCACCTCCACGAACTAGAAATGTTCATATACTACAATGAACAAATAAAAAGCGTAAGCGACCACATAGATATGGTCAGACACTACTACCACTTACTTACACTCGACATCATAGACGCAGCCGCCAACAAGGCCACCTCAAACCTCCTCCCCAAAGGCAAACTAAAAACTGCACTCTCCGTCGCCTTAAGAAACCTCCACCTAAAAAGCATTTTCCCCTCCGAACAACTAGACCTATACTACCCTCTCATTGACACAACACTAGGCACAAATGCAATCTACGCACACATCCCCCTCGACCCACAAAATAGATTCACAGGTTGGAATATAATCCCATTCCCATACACCTACAATAACTCAATTATCACTCTTGATGTGGAACCCACAACTGTCATCAAATCTGACGACGGCCAATGGTATTCATATACCTCCTCTTCCGACCTCGCCAGTTGCAAATCAGCTGTTTCTAAATTCCACATTTGCCCTGCATACCTTTTCAGTTTCTACCGTACCGCAGAATTAACCTGTATGAATCAAATTGTAACATTGAACTCCAGCACCCTTGACAGCTGCACATACAAAGAAGTCAACCCCAACAAACCCCTTCACGTACACATTAATACCAAATACTTCCTATTCTTCCCGCGAACCACACTCGTTTCTGTAATTTGTAAAGAAAACCCCTCTTCTTGGCAGAAACAAATCTGTGGACCTGTCTCAATTCCCGATTCATGCGAAATTTTCTTTGAAAACACACGATTTCAACCTAACCATCACCACCACATCCTTCGTTATAACCTCACCTCCGTCCTCGACCCCATTGAACCCCTTCCAATACCCGTAAACCCCCCCAAACCTCTTACCATTTCCTTAAACCCACAGGACTACGTAACCTTACTAAACACCACCCATTCCAATATAATGGACACGCTGCAATTCACAACCCCCACACTCCCATCAATCGCTATATCCCTCAGTTCCTTCGCCCTTCTAGTCCTGCTCCTACTCATTTGTAGATTGGTGTATGTTTGTGCATCAAAACGCACTGGCTAGAAGATTATAACCCATATGTAACTTTACGACAGTATCCCATCAAAGGATGTTAGAACCTTTCATTTTTTTTTCTCCACTCCAATTATCCGGCTCCCAGAAACGAGTCATACCCAGCAAACTATTTTCCAATATTTTAACTAAAGGGAAGAACCCCCTTCCTCCTGGGTGACCCAAGAGTACACCTCACCGGAAGAATCCCTTTTCTTCACCAGTGACTATAGACAAAACCCAGTCGCGGAACTGTCACCTAATGATCTCCTAGAAAAGAGAGAAGTGTAAAGTGGTGAAACCGAGTGTACAGACAAAGATAGGGAAGAGAAAGAACGGAGTGGTTGACCCAGTCTATGAACTAACACCCTTTGATGAACAATGAATATGCCATGATACCTATCAAACCCCACCCAACAAACAATGACAGTTTAACCTCCCCCTCAACACCTATTAAGGTTCAAAACAGGTATCACGTCATATTCGCCATATATATATATATATATATGTATACATCTATGTATGTCAATTTGACAAGCCCATATCTATATATACCTATCTATCCATGTATGGTAATTAGCAAGCCCCCTCGCCGCTCCTTACTCCAGGTGACAGGAGTCACCTCTCGCCGGGAGGGAGGTATTATGTAACCATAATCTCACAGATTACAACACAATGGAAAACTACACAGCAACACACATACGAACACACACACACACACACACCACCCAACCTCTTCCTTCACGTGACCAAACCGTGAACTGCCCCTGATTCCTAAGAACACCTTTTATACATATCCAATATACTATGTGACCTAGATTAATAACCATAATATATTTATAAGCAGACAAAACTAATTATTCAATCTATTGTAGAATAAATACTATAATATCTAAGACTTATACACTGTAATTAGATAATATTAGAATACCATGTACCATTCATTATTGCTGATGTAAGGAAGTTTGAAGAATGGACAGCTACCACCGAGAGGTTAGTCAATACTTGAGGTGGCAGCAAGGCAGACCTGGAAAAGTCTGCGCAGTGTAATCTTTGGAAATAGACTTGTTTAAAAGGGCCTTTTGCAAGTTTAATTAAACCACCAAGAAAGGATAGAACATTTACAGTGGGATATGTGTATGATTATGTGTGTTGTTCATGATAGTCAATGAGTCAAACTGAGTCTGTATATCAAGCCCTCTGTCTGTGTCAGGGTTGTCGACATACCAGGCAGACGACTTGGCGTTGAAGTCTCCACCCATGATCAGGTTGGGGATTGAGGCTAGTTGGCTAAAATGAGGCCTGAAGGTGTCTGGAACTGTGGGGGATGATTGGGGGGGAATGTACATGTTAACTATTGTCAGTGTTGATTTGTTGCCTGTGCGGATTCGAATGGATTGGATTTCTGTTGTGTTATCTGTGGTAGGGAGGAGAATTTTGGTTGTGGCACTTGTGTCCACAAAACAGATGGAGTGGTGGATCAGGGTGATGAGTCCACCGCCATAGCCGTCAGTCCGGTCTTGTCTGATGGTGGTGTAATTATGAAATGATGGTGTTTTGTGTGAGTGTCTTAGTTTTGTTTCTTGTAAAATCGCAATGTGTATGTTGTGTTGTTTAAGAAAGTGTTCAAGTTCATGTTTTATCGTGTTAATACCGTCAATGTTGTGTTGTAATATGTTGATGTTGTGTGTTTTGTATGAGTTGTATGTTGCCGTTTGGGGTTGAGGTTGGGGTGGTAGTGGGGAAGGTGTAGGATCTGGGTCAGAGGGGGGGAAAGGAGAGATCGAGGACAAAGGAAGGGGAGTACTAATCGGGGGTAAGGGCAGAGGGAAATTGTGAGTGGGTGAGGGTGCTGGCTGTGGTTGGGGAGGTGGGAGTGGAGTTACTGGAGGGCAGGTAGAACATGTCCAAGTGTTTGTGTATTGGTTTGTGTCAGCAAGTGTTGTACAAGTGAGGTGGGCCCAGTTTTTGCACATATTGCACTGAACTGAGCCCTTTGTCTGTCTGCTCGAAGTAATGGGTTTAGAGCATGTTGGGCATGTGTATTTTGTGGTGGGCCCAGGATTGCTCTCTACATCTCCAGCTAAAAGTAGAAGAAGAGGGGTGATCGCCGGAAAATCACCCCTTGGTGCAGAAAAAACGTAATATTGCATGTTGGGAAAAAGGATTGTGGTACTCCCCAAGGTGGCGTAGCTCCTCTTGGGGAGCCGGTGGCCAGGGGTAGTTGCTGCCGTTTGGCCCCCAACTCTTGGGGTTGGGGGGTGGACCCACGACGTAGACGCTGCAGTTCCAGGACCTCACCTTCTGTTGGTGTAGTGGGTTAAGGCTCTGTGAAAGTGATCTTTCGGGTGGCCGAAAGCAGTGGGTTCGAATCCCGCATGCGACTGTCATGAAATTATTGGCTATGTACACACACACACACACACACACACACACACACACACACACACACACACACACACACACACACACACACACACAGACACACACACACACACACACACACACACACACACACACACTCACACACACACACACACACACACACACACACACACACACACACACACACACACACACACACACGCACACACACACACACATATATATATATATATATATATATATATATATACATATATATGTATATATATATACACATACATATATATACATTATATATACATATACATATATATACATTCTTATATATATATATATATACATATATGTATATATATATATATATATATATATATATATATATATATATATATATATATATATATATATATTTTTTTTTTCAACCACATATCACTTTTAATTCCATACCATCGCAAACGAGACTGAGAATCGCTCGAAGGAGGCATCCATTGGAAATTGAAACGTGGACGAGTTGAGGATTCGAGCACAGCTAACTCGTAACAAAGTTACATTGACGTAAACCAATACGCTATCAAGAGAGATATAAGTTGAGTACGACTTTCTTATATTTGTATGCTCGAATTACATACACATACACGACAATCCTCAGCACCATCATGTGTGTGTGTGTGTGCGTGTGTGTGTGTGTGTGTGTGTGTGTGTGTGTGTGTGTGTGTGTGCGTGTGTGCGCGCGCGTGTGTGTGCATGTGTGTGTGTGCGTGTGTGTGCGTGCGTACGTGCGTGCGCGTGTGTTTATGTGTGTGTGTGTGTGTGTGTGTGTGTGTTCACCTTGCTCTTTCCTTCTTTATATTAACCCCTCATTTATCTCAATAGAAAACATGCTAATTCATGCATGTGCAAACTGAATCCCCCAAATGACGCCATATGCGTCTGGTCTTTTTCATTGTCAGAAGGAAAGAGAATTCGTGAATTCACTCTAATCGTGTGGATGTCAACTGTTCCAACAACGGAGTGAATTCTATTGGCATACATATGCTATAAACATAAATCATACATTATTCATACATCACAAGAAATTAAAGCAAATTTTTCTTTGATTTCTCACACATTGATTAGAACACAATAATCTCAAATGCATAATATATACGCAGATATGTTCATCTTCAAAATGCTTTGATTTCGTCACGGTAACATTAGTAATGACGTGCTTGTAACAAGTACAGTAAATCGTCCCAGGATTGTGCGATGATAGAACAACAACGGCAAAACATTGCGTGAATCGGCTAAAGACGGAAAAGTATTTATTTATCATCCAACTTACTATCTAAGATTACGAGTAAAAAGTGGTTTGGCAGTTTCGAAATATTTGCTGAATAAATGTGTTGACACACTTGTGGGCATTTCTTGCAAGCATGCAACTTGCTTTTACTACATCGTTAGAAAAGAAACGATTTCAGTTACGATTTTTTGTTATTTCCTAATGTCAAATTACTCATGCGCCATATATAGAGAAGCCGAACGACGAATCAAAAAAGTTAAACCTATATGAAAGTTAGACACATTGTTGAGATGTTCTTACAAAAGCCTAGATCATTGTAATCAAAGTTGTTTCTACTCAAACGAAGTAGCAAATGCAAGCAGCATACTAGCCTAGTGTGCCGCCACCATCAGACAGTTCTAATTACCCAGTCATTGCAATCGTGTTTTAATACTTCTAGCCAATTGTTGTAACGTTTCCCCATGTTTTATCTATCTTCGGATAAACCTAGAAAAATAGTTTCGTCTTTCATTGTATCTTAACTTGACCTCACAGTGTCATGATATTGTAATACAACCAAGGTTATGTCGAAAGGTGGTATTTCTTTGCGATAATTTGTGTTTTCTTTACTCATTTGTTACCCTCCACTTGCAGCAGGTGGCAGTGCGTTCTCCAAGTGTGCAGACTTAGTCCTGGGTGGGACACGTATTCGAATCGCTGAAATCTATTGCCTCCAAATTTGCTGGCGATACAAAACTGTGAGTAATGGTAAATGACTACTTAAACAAATTGGATATTTAAGAAGATTTAGGTCAAGTACAGCAATGGTCTGAAAAGTGGTTAATGAGATTTACATATATACATATACCAAAGGCTTTTCCCACCTTACACGGGGGGTAGATTTAACCTAAGTAAATTTAAGGTTATGCACATAGATAAAGATAACAAGTACGGGTACAAGTTGTTTGAAAATTCGTTAGCAAAAGTGGACAGTGAAAAGGACCTCGGCGTGATTATCAGTAATGACCTCAAATCATCTAATCGGTGTATTTCTGCATCAGAGAAAGTAAATAAGATTTTAGGAGTGATTGCGCAATCTTTTAATTTTAGAAGTCCATCTGTCATTAGTATACATACATGTACCAACGGCTTTTTCGCCCATACATGGGATGCAGCCAGAGTCATAGGTATAAATCCACTCCCACCCATTTCCTCCCCATATACTCCACTCCCATTCACCACCCCTCCATCTTTTCTTTGCTCCTCCTGGATGACGGGTCATCCCTGCATCTCGCTCACTACCCTGGGTCAGAAGCAATGTAGCAGGACACAGCACATCCATAACAAGGCGGCTTCATTTAATCTGTGACCCCCTCCCCCTTCTCCGTCCCCTCATGCACAAAAGGAGAAGTTGGGGAGAGATCCCTTCGGGCTGCGTCAAAATATCATTCACACATGCTCCCATATTTCTCAGGCATTTCATCTCAAACACATTTAAACATTTCCTCTCTTATGTTCCATGTTTCTGCCCCTTACAGTACTATTGACACAATCACTCCATCCAATCTCCTTTTACCATCCATCACTACATCGTTTAATCCCCCAAAACAAGGCATTTACTTGCTTCTCTCAATCTACATTGTACTTCCACTTCCACTCCTCTCTTTCCCGCCACATTCGCGCCCAAGTATGTAAAGCTATCCACTTCCTCCATCTCTCTCCCTTAATACTCACTTCCAATTTGCTTGCTGCCACATAATTCCCTTGTACATCTCATCACCTTACTTTTACCCACATTTGTCTTCAACTTCCTTCTTTCGCACACCTTCCCAAACTCCGTCACTAACTTCTTTAATCCCCTCTATGATCCCGCTACATGCGCAGTGTCGTCAGCAAACAACAACTGGCTTATCTCCAATTTTTCTCCATTTTCTATAACATTCTCTTTCCCCGGCCCATTACCTTTGCATTTACCTATCGCACCACCCAATCCATCTATAAATTGAACAGCCAAGGCGACGTAACACATCCTTGGCGAAGTCCCACCTTTACCTCAAACCACTAACTCACTCACTCCATTTCTAATTCTAACACAGACTCGACTGCTCTCGTAAAAACTCTTTACTACTCTTAACATCTTTCCTTCTATTTCATACATCTGAATTACCTTCCACAGTGGCTTCCTGTCTCCTTTGTCATAAGTCTTTTCCAAATCCATAAAAACCCTACCAACTATAGACCAGTCTCTCTAACAAGTACAATAGCAAAAATTTGTGAAAGAATTATCAAGAGTAAATGGGTAAAATATTTAGAAAAAAACAAACAACGTGCTTAATCCAAGGCAATTTGGATTCAGACAAGGACGATCATGCGTCACTAATTTGATATGTTTCTATTCAAGGCTAATAGATATAATACAAGAAAGAGATTGTGCATTTCTAGACCTAAAAAAAGCTTTTGACAAAGTACCACATAAGAAGTTGCTTAAGAAATTAGAAACTGAAGGAGGAATACAGGGCAAACTGCTTAAATGGATGGAAGACTTCTTGCAAGAAAGAAAAATGAGAGTAGTGATAAGAGACAAACACTCAAAATGGGATGACGTAATAAGCGGTGTTCCACAAGGAACAGTTCTAGCCCCAATAATGTTTGCTATATATATTAATGATATGGATGAAGAAATTGAAAGTTATATGAGCTTCTTTGCAGATGATGCAAAACTATTAAAAAAAGTGAGCACGGAAGAAGATTGTGAGTCACTACAGAGTGATCTATATAAAATATGGGAATGGAGTAGGAAGTGGGAGATGGAGTTCAACACTAAAAAGTGTAGTATAATGGAATTTGGAAAAAGCAAAAACAGAATAACAGGATCATATAAATTGGGAGAAGAAGGAATAAAAAAAGTAGAAAATGAGAAGGACCTGGGAGTCATTGTTATGAATAATATGTCACCTGAGAAACATATAAATAAGATTTTTGGAGAAACTTATAATTTAATAAGAACAATCAAAGTGGCATTTACATACCTGGATGAAGAAATGGTGAAGAAAATTCTAATCACTCTGATAAGGCCAAGATTGGAATATGCAGCAACGATGTGGTCACCAAGTACAAAAAAATGTATAAAAAAAACTTGAAAGAATACAAAGAGCAATTACAAAATTGGCACCAACACTCTCAAAACTATCATATCAAGAGAGACTAGCAAAACTTGAACTACAGACACTAGAGCAAAGAAGAGAGAGAGGAGATTTGATAGCTATTTACAGAATCATGAAAGGCATAGAAATGATTGATAGAGAGAATCTGATAAAATGGGATGATAGAAATACAAGAGGACACGGAAAGAAAATCAAGAAAGACAGCTATAGAAGAGACGTGAAAAAGAACAGCTTTCCTCACAGAGTAATAGACAGTTGGAACAAGTTAGATGAGAAAGTAGTGTGTGCAAAAACAATACATGAATTTAGAAATAGTTTAGATAAAATGAGATATGAAGACGGGACACCACGAGCATAGCTCCCCTTCCCGTAAAAAACAACTAGGTAAATACAACTAGGTAAATACACACATAAACACACACACACACACACACACACACACACACACACACACACACACACACACACACACACACACACGGTGGCGCAGTTGGTAGAGTGATGAACTACTAGCATGGTGGTGCGCGTAGTGCTTGGTTCGAATCCTGCCCAGGGCCGAAATTATTTCGGTACAGCTGCGCTTCGGGTCGTTACTCTGACTCTCGTGGGCGGGGAGTTGGGTGTGTGTGTGTGTGTAAGGTCATAGCATTACCCATAGATCGGACCTACGAGCTCTGAGCTCTCTTCCAGGAGGGAAATAGCTGTCGATCACGAGTCCAACACGTGATCCAAAAGACCAAGTAAATACACACACACACACACACACACACACACACACGCACACACACACGCACACACACACGCACACACACACACACACACACACACACACACACACACACACACACACACACACACACACACACACACACACACACACACACACACACACACACACACACACACACACACACACACACACACACACACACACACACACACACACACACACACACACACACACACACACACACACACACACTTATATATGTATGTGTACATGTGTGTTTCATAAATTCATTAATTCCATTGCAGGGATTTGAAAATAAACAGAAGGAGATGCAAAAATGATCCTAACAGGTTTTGCTACATTGGTGGCAAAAAATGGCTGATCAACATTCCAAATTTTCACGTTTTGTAAGATGATATTACCAAGCCTATTTTGGAATCCGAATTGGAGATCAAGATAAATTTTTTGCTCCTCATACATGTTGTAAAACATGTGTTCAAAGTTTAAAACGTTGGAGCAAGGGCAAGATGAAATCCCTTCCTTTTGGTGTTCCCATGGTGTGAAGAGAAGGTACAGATTATGTGACAGATTGCTATTTCTGCATGACAAACCTACAAGGTAAGCTCATATTTGAAAATAATAACGATAACTTAGAGTCGATAATCTCATTAATGTATTCTAAAAATGTAAATTTTGACATGTATTTATAGAAACCCGCTGGACTTTGACATTTTACCTATATTATATCCCATCTGCCAGAAAGCCAGTGCCTCGTGGTCCAGAAATTTCAGCACCATGTGTACCCAAGGACAAAGACATCGCTGAAGACACTGATACCCAGCTTGAAGATATGGACACCTCTGCATCGTATCAACCTCCGATCCTCGATGAGAACCAATCAAAGCCTTTAAATTATGCACAAGTGACTTAAGAAGGGATTTAAGGTTATCAAAATTGTCTGCCCAGCTACTTGGGTCACTCCTTGACGAAAGCAATTTACTTGCATCAGGAACTACATGTTTGTTATCCCAAAAGAGATCAAGAATTTCGTTTTTTCTCACTCCATGGCAACTTTTCATTACAAAATTGCAGCGATATTGGAGGACTATTAGAATGTAGAACTCATTGATTCGTCAAGTCAAAGTTTAAATGCTGTTCTTTTAAACATTGGCAATAAGATTGCATCTGTTCCTGTTGTACATTCAGTTCAATAAATTGATTTATGAGAATATGAACATTTTACTCAGTGCTCTGAAGTACAGTCACCATGATTGTAAGATTTGTGGGGATTTAAAGTTAAAAAGACAATATAATTCTATATGTTTTTACAATGTAATTGGATCTTACATATTTCAGTTTATTTGATCTCATATTTGATGATATTTTAGATTCTTTTCAGGCTATGACCCCAATATTATGAATGCAAGGAGGTTGCACTAGATAACCATGTTTTCTCTCTCTGTGGTATAGTCAAGCAGATGACAAACACTACGAGCATAGTGAATGGCCATCAAGAGAAACACTTGAACCTGGCTCACACAATGCTGCCACCTCTTCATATAAAAACTTGGATTGATGAGGAATTTTGTCAAGGCCAATAAAGGAGGTCCAGTATTTGTTTTCATAAAGCAGACATTTCCACAATTCAGCGATGCAAAATTAAATGGAGGTATTTTCGATGACCCTCAGATTAGAAGCCTAATGAAGGATGAGCAGTTCGATAGAGTGAAACAGAGAGGAACGCATTGCAAGCCTTCAAATCAGTTGTTAATAATTTCCTTGGAAATATATATATATATATATATATATATATATATATATATCTATATATATATATAAATATATATATATATACATATATATATATACATATATATATATACATATATATATATATATATATATATATATATATATATATATATATATATATATAAAATACGTGTTCACTGTTCAAGAAGTGATGCAGAGTTTTAAGGTTCTGGGAGCACATGTCAGCAATAATGCATCTTATTAGATCGCATCTGCATTATTATTCATCTGTTTGTTTATCATCCATCATTATTTATTTTTTTCTCATCCAATATACTGTAGTTAAGGACCAAAAGGTCTCCTGTCGACATACTCCTCCCTTCCAATGTTTTGAATCATAGTCGAGAACGGTACCACTACACCGTCGAGCCGGTCACTGTATAAATACCTCGTTACATTTAGTTCTATTCCATGTATTCCTGTGTTATAGCAATAGTTGCATCCATCCATACTTTGCTTTTCCACGCGGGAGTTGATGATCCCTCCTCTCAACATTTTCACATTCAAACTCTTCTGTAATCTCACGAAGCAAGATGGACCGTATCTGTTTCAGTTTCATAATGTTTCCGATACGGTTGCAAAGTTAATTGCAGCTCCGAGTAATATTTTCACAATAATATATTATTCTATGAATATTTAATCTTAGTACGAGCAGACTAGCATGGGCAGCTTGTAGATGGAGTAAGGCCCTGTTCACACTAGCGGTTTCAGCAGCGGCGGATCAGTTAAAATGCCAGTTGAGGCTTTCACACACAACCACACAGTTTTTCCTTGATTTTTCACTACTGACGCGGTTTCCGTGCGGTTTACACCGCTAGTGTGAATAGTGCCTTATAGTCTTGAAACACAACGTTCAAGGTATACCAAGGACTAGTGCTGGGCAAATACCGCTAATTTCAATACCGGAATTACCGGTAAACAACAATGCCGTTACCGGAATTACCGGTAATTTACCGGTAAAAGACTCGTGAGGTAGTAGTGACGTCCCAAGTTCGAGTCGCCTTTATGACTTAGATCTAAACAAATTTCATCCTACTATAGTGTGTAGTCACAACTCAAGTTTTGTAACGTCGTCACTATAAAAATCCTGCGCTCCGAGTCGTTACTCCAACTCTCGTGGAGTGTGTGTAAGGTCACAGCATTACCCATAGATCAGTCATACGAGCTCTGAGCTCTCTTCCGAGAGGGAAATAGATGTCGATCACAAGCCCAGCACGTGATCCAAAGACCAAGGTGAATACTCAAGGATATATTAGATTTCATTGTCAGCATATTTTTTTTATTTTTTCTTATTTCCTCAATTATTTTTTCATACAAATTAGTTCATATTTTTATTTAGAAACAGAAGCATATTTACATTTTCATCACTTAAGCAATTTCGTCTGTCTGAAATCAACTCACCTGCTCGCGAAAACACTCGTTCAGATGGCACAGATGTGGCTGGAATGCAAAGGTAATGTTTTGCTTTTTCCTGCAATAAAGGGAAGGACTGTGAATGATTTTTCCACCAGCGTAGAGGATCTTCGTGTCGGGCAATAATGCCTTCCTCTAGGTACCTCCTCATGTCCACATTTGGTCCAACACATGCTGGTTGTACTGCCTTCAGACACTCTTTCACTATCTCATCATGTTCTTCCCACAAGTCGAGCTGTCTTTCTGGTTGTGTTGGTCTCTGATGTTGAGCTGCTTGTGTTGCTGGAGCTGGCACAGGCTCCTGGGAATCACTTCGTGCACACATTGAGTTTATAAGCTTTTCCTGCACCTCATTTATGTTCCCTTTATCAACGAAATGAAGTTTCTTAAACCTTGGGTCTAACAATGTTCCCACTGCAAGAATAAATCTTCTCTCAAGTCCTGAAAATTTCCTATGTAATTGCGCTCGCACCTCCAGACCCAAAGGAAAAGTTTCATAGAGCTCTCTTCTATGTGCGTCCTTCTTTGAAAACATGCAACTTCGAAGGGCTTTGATCAGTGGAATGACTTTTGACATGCAAGTAATTTTTTCTGCCGAAAGTTCTTTAGTCACCACATCAAAAGGTTGAAGGACACAGATGGCTTTGCTGAGACATTCTAATTCATCACTAGATAGGCACATGTTATTTCTACCTAACACGCACAAAGTTGATGTCACTGCTTTGTGTTGCTCCTGGAACCTTTCAAACATATAAAATGTTGAGTTCCATCTTGTCTCCACGTCCATTATCAGTTTTTTTTTTTTTCTCTCGCTTTCTTGTTGTATCTGCTGGGCACATAACTTGTCTGAAGCTTTAACACTATGGTGAAAGAATGACACAATCGCTTTCACCTTTTCTTGTACTTTCTTCACATCATTAGTGTTCTTCAGAGCATTTTGAACCACAAGGTTCAGAGAGTGGGCGAAACATGGAATGTGAATTACATTCATGTCTTTCACTGCTTTTACTATGTTGGGAGCATTATCTGTCACGATGCAACACACTTTTTCTAGCAAGTCCCACTCCTCACATATTTCTTTGAGTGCACCTTCTATGTTTTCTGATGTGTGGTCAACCATTAGTCTTTTTGTAGCCAGGAGCTTAGATTTTAGTTCCCATTCAGAAGATATAAAATGAGCAGTCACACTTAGAAATGATTTAGTTTGCCTTGAGGTCCAAAGATCGGAAGTGAGAGCAACATAACTTGCCCCCTCCAACTCTTCTCGCACCTGCTGTTTTTGTTTTTCGTAAAGAGAAGGAAATTGTGTTCGCATGAGCTCCCTCCTACTTGGAAGCACATAACGAGGATCGATCACCTTGACAAACTCCTGAAAACCTTTATTTTCTACCAAGGATAGAGGTTGCATATCACTCACTATCATTTTCAGTAGATGTGAATCAATGTTTTTTTTCTTTTCTGACCCATCTGGATATGCCTGCCTTCTGGTGAAAACATATTCCAGCGTTTGTTGTCGTGATAATTTACGTGGCGCCGCTGATATGACCCTGCTGGATGGTCCAGGCTGTGATGGTCCAGGCTGCGATGGTCCTGGTTGTGATGGTCCAGGCTGCGATGGTGATGCAGATTCAGCGGACTGTGACGATGCAAGCGGTGCTGGCCAGTTAGATGCAAGCGGTGGTGGCCAGTTAGGTGTCTCTATGTTTGTCAGATCAAGGTACTCGGTACGATGTCTTGTTCTTAAATGCCCAATAGTCCCGATGTACTTCCTGTAAAGGTAAAAGTACCTTTGCATATGGTACATAACTATGTTTGATCCTGTCTGCTCCATGTATGTCCATACCGGACTTGTTCTCTTTCGTTTGGAGTACATCGTAGAGACAGAGAGAACACTGAAAAAAAAAAAAAAAAAAAAAAAAATTGTAAGGAATCATTTACTAAGTAGGCTATAATTATATTGACCATCGAATTAATTCTCGTTAATAAAATACAGAGATTACTTGAGTTTTAAGAAAAGACATACATCACAATATTTAATGTATCTCTTATCAGAGTTGGGCAAGCGCTCGAAAAGATTTGATCCACTCTCAATGAAGCACACATTCACTTAATTCTTCCCAATCAAGGCTCGCAAATATTTGTTACTTGAGACTACGTGAATAATAATTACATGCGTATCACTATCAAAATATGATTTTTGAATAACACGTTACCTTGCGTCGTAGAGGCCACTTCAATGGGCACAGTGTTAATCCACCAGAATCTTTGATCGTCTCTGCCCGCTTATTCTTGTCTCTGCTTTCCGTGAGTCTGTTGTGGTATACTGTATTCCCTGCCCCAACCCATAGCTTAACCTTGTCAGTCATCACTCGTGCGAGTCTGATAAGTGTATTTGTGAACTTGTTTGTGATTAACTCCAATACAAGTACAGTACAAATAGATTGCAACATGCAGATGGTGTCTTTCATGAGCAACTGCGTACATTTATGTAAATATGCATATATTAATAAACATTAAATATAAAGTTAAATATGAAGATCTGGTAAGTGTGGAAACAGTGTCTCTCCAATCTCCCCGTTCTGTGAGCTTTCATGTCCGTTCTACAAATTTTACAACGTGCCTTATTTCCATCCTCTTTCACTTCCGCTAACCCTTTTTTAAACAGGGGATCCTTTAACCAGGCAGACTGAAAAGTTTTCGAGTAGTCTGACCACCTCTTCATTTCTAGATCACATAGGCTGACTAATCGAATACGTACATTTCGCACTGAACCTCTGCGGGCCGAGATGCGAACAAGACGATCTAGCACGTTGAATACATTCCTGTTAATTTTCATATTCGAATACGTACATTTCGTACTGTGCATCTGTGGGCCGAGAAGGGAGCAGGACGATCTAGTACGTTGAATACGTTCCTGTTAATTTTCATCCTACGTAGGGCCGTCAGTACTGTCACTCAGTACCACCAAGCCGAAACGTGCTTACCGCTCTCTGAGTGTTATGGGATAGCTTATCGGTTAACGGAGCCTAAACGGTAGCAGATTTTTTGCTGGTAAGCTACCGTCAAGGTTGTTACCGATAAAACCCGTAACTACCGGTAGCTGCCCACCACTACCGTCACTCAGCACCACCAAGCCGAGACGTGCTTACCGCTCCCCGAGTGTTATGGTATAGCTTATCGATTAACGGAACCTTAACGGTAGCAGAATTATTGCCGGTAAGCTACCGTCAAGGCTGTTACCGATAAAGCCGGTAACTTTACCGGTAGCTGCCCACCACTATCAAGGACTGTAGTTTCTACTACAGTCTGAAGCCAAATAACACAACTCCCTCTTTCCCTTTCGGCAATTAGTTCTCGAATGAAGTCCATTGGGGGGGGGGGAGAGCCTACGTCGGTCGCAAGGTGAGTTGTGATTGGTTAAGCAAAGGAAAGGGGAGTGGCTTGTCTTGTTTTGGGTCCCGGAACCCGCTGTAGGCTTGCTGCCTTGGTTTCCGACAGCTCTGGCCAGGCGAAGAGACAACCCAATGTGGGCCTCAACAAAAAAATAAATAAATAATAAATAAATAAATAAATAAATAAATAAAAAATAAAATAGAATAAATAAATAAATAAAAGCGATATACTTACTAAGTAATGTGCGCAGACTTCAAAATTACACTCTCAACTCCCTCGGAAAAGCTTCGTTTGGACCCGAGGAATTTGTAGCTTCAAGTGTATCAATCTGACCATTCCCTCGCTATTCTGATGCTAGTTAGTCTACCTCCCTCATTCTCACTAAATATCTGGTCGCCGTCAGGTACCATATTTATCTTCTCTTTTGTAAATACCGAGAGAAAACATCTATTGAACACCTCGCTCATTATTTCCTCTGAATCTAAGAAGGCGTTCTCGTTGGTTTTAACTAGGCCTATCCTTTCCGTATTTTTAGATTTGTAGAAAAGAAAGAAGCCCTATAGATATAATCCTGCTTGTCTAGCAGCTTTAATTTCGTATTTACGTTCGTTTCACTGATCGCGTTATTTTTAACCAATCTAGCCATACCGTTATACCTAGAACTGAGATGTATTTTTCCCCTTTTTCATCCTAACATAAATCCATCTGTTTATTCCCCTCTCATTTTTTAGACTATCTATGTGGGAGTATTGGGATTCGCCCTGTGCACATGTTTTTTCTAACCAGTCTATCCATTTCGTTATACCTACATCTATGGTGCACTTCTCCCCTTTTCATTCTAAAATAAAGCCCTCAGATCATTGAAGTTATTCAGATCTTATTTTTTTTAGACTGCCCATCATTTACGTGGAAGTATTAGTATTCGCCATTATTGCCTTCGGGGGGTGGGGGTGATGATTTTACGCTGAGCACACAAAATTGTAGCAGTTAAGTTATTGTCATTTCATCTGGACCACTGACTCCATTATTGACATCCGGATTTACTTCATATGTGATCTCACTTGGAGGTACCCTACCTCCCCCCGTGACATGGCCTTGGTCTAAGTCCCTGGCCTTTATGACCTCCGGGTTGACCACGTTACTGACCTCTCTGTGCATTTCTTCTAGACCGCTGACCCCGTTGTTGACCTCCGGACACAAGGCCTTGTATGTGATCTCACCTGAAGGTGTTCTGCCTTCCCCCCGGCTGACCACCTTACTGACCTCACTATCGTGATTCAAGACACACACTCACTTAACGAGAGAGATAGAGAGAGAGAGAGAGAGAGCAGCCATATCCTATAGATAGGTATGGAAAGGTAGATCTATAAGCACCAATTACTGCTGCATGTCCCTAGATGAACGAGAACGTATCCCTAGAGATTAGGGAGAGCCTGAGGGGAATACGAAATCTCCAAGTTGCATTTCACGACTCAGCGCTTTGAGATTTGTGGACCGCAGATAAGATGGTTGCAATACCGAGGAAAGGTAAGCTGAAAAACTTTGGTCCAGCAAATAGACGACAGTGTCGTCGCCCAACTCTGATTTACTTTGGGACGAACCACGAGGGTAGGAGGAACATTTCCTGATATACAAGACATTTAGTCTACATTTTGACCTCTTTCTTGTGTATCTCGACCTTTTGTGGCCACTATGGTTAGATTTGCGATAGAGTTATGGGGCACAGGCGGTCTCCCATTAATATTTCGTGCATCATTTGATGTCCTGCACGGCCTTGTGATAGCTTAGAGCCCAAAGGTGACGTCATGGAGTCACGTGAGCCAAAGGTGACGTCATGGAATCACGTGAGCCAAAGGTGACGTCATGGAGTCACGTGACCCAAAGGTGACGTCATAGAGTCACGTGAACCAAAGGTGATGTCATGGGGTCACGTGACCTAAGTGTGACGTCATGGGGGAGTCTGATGAGACTCGGACCGAATCGCCAGCGAGAGCAAGAAACCCGATGGAGTTTTTGGTCGAACTGACGATGTAGACAGACTCGTCTAATGAGAAAGGCTCACCTGAATAAAATCGTCTGGCGTCAGTGAGAGCAGAAGGTGCAGTGCCTGTGCTGCAAGGCTTCAGGTGGCAGAGTCGGAGTCTTGGGCGCCACAGGAATTTGTGTTGGCAGGAGGCAGATGGTCGCGGTGGCAGACGACGAGGTGGTGATACCCATCTATTTGTTGTTAAGAGAAATGACGCCCATGAGGAAGGAGGTGGCGATGACTTTTTTATTCGTAAACTGTACGGAACCCGTGAGCGTCGGTGATTACTTTTGCCTATTTTCTGGGTAGTCACCAGGCAATTTTATTCAGCCGAGGAATTTCAACCACATTTTTTTTTTTTTTTTTTCGAGAAACCTGGATTTTTTTTTTCCCTCTCTCAGCCAGGTCGGGTTTTATCTTTGTTTCCTTTGTTTACTTTTTTCGACTGAGTCGTTTTTTTTCTTTCTTTCTTTTTTCTTTTCTTTTCTTTTCTTTTTAACTCCCGGTGGCCACAGTCGGCCGGGCTGCGATCACGGATCCCTCCTCGAAGAACGGACGATCCGGAGTCTCTTTTGGGCGTCGGAGTCCTCTGCAGTTTTTCTCAGGTCCTCGGTCACGGTGGTTACCGACCGACTTGGCTGCGACCTCGAGGATCGGGGGACTGGAAGAGCGCCTCAATCGGCGACGGCGTCGTCGTCTCCTTCTTCTGGTCCCAAGGCGACCACGGGAGCCCCGGGCAGGGCTTCTGTCCGCCGCTGGACCGAGAGACGATCCGGATAAGGCACGAGTCGCTGGGCACCGACACTCAAAGGGCTCGCGGAAGATATTACACATGTACACACACACACACACACACACACACACACACACACACACACACACTCGGTGGCGCAGTGGTTAGAGTTCCCGGGCGCCACTACGGCGGTCCGGATTCGAATGCCTCCCAGGGCTCAAATAATTTCAGTATTGCTGCGCTGCGAGGCGTTACTTCAACTCTCGTGGGCGGGGAGTTGTGTGTGTGTATGCGTGTAAGGTCACAGCATTACCCATGGATCGGTTATATATGAGCTCTGAGCTCTCTTCAGGGAGGGAAATAGATGTCGATCAGGAGTCCAACACGTGATCCAAGACCATGGTGAATCACACACACACACACACACACACACACACACACACACACACACACACACACACACACACACACACACACACACACACACACACACACACATTCGGTGGCATAGTTGGTAAAGCGCTGAACTGGGAAGCAGAAGTGCTCCCAGCACCCAGTTCGAATCCTGCCCAGGGCCGAAACTATTTCGGTATCGCTGTGCCTCGGGTCGTTACTCTGACTCTCGTGGGCGGGGAGTTGGGTGTGTGTGTGTGTGTGCAAGGTCATAGCATTACCCGTAGATCGGACCTACGAGCTCTGAGCTCTCTTTCAGGAGGGAAATAGCTGTCGATCACGAGTCCAACACGTGATCCAAAGACCAAGTGAATACACACACACACACACACACATACACACAAACACACATGATCGTGTGTATATGTATGTGTATGTATGTATATGTATGCACATATGTATGTATTTATGTATAAGTACACATACGTGTTGTGTGTTTGATTGTGGGTGCGTGTGTGTGTGCGTGTGTTTGGTTGTGTGCGTGTGTGCGTGTGTGTGTGTGTGTGTGTGTGTGTGTGTGTGTGTGTGTGTGTGTGTGTGTGTGTGTGTGTGTGTGTGTGTGTGTGTATGTGTGTATGTGTGTGTACTATATACACATATCTATCAAAGTATTTCTTTATATATAATTGTACTATCTAATTGTACACTAGACATTTCTCGGTAGCGTGCTACTTACTTTTGCTACTTCGTTGGAGTAGAAAACGACTTCGGTTTTGATTTTTTGTCAAAATTCCAAATGTCAAATTACTCTTACGCCATATAGCGAGAAGCTGAATAACGACGTAAGAGAAGGTAAACGTTAGACATTTTGTTGAGCTTTTCTTATTACGGATTCCTAGAATACTGTAACCGAAGTCGTTTCTACTCAAACAAAATAGCAAAAGCAAGTAGCATGCTAGCCTACTGTAGTGTGCCGCGACCTTAAGACAATTCCAATTACTGAGGCATAGGAACTGTGCTTTTGACGTGTCTAGCCGATTCTCATAATGTTTAGCCATGTTTCGTCCATCTTCGGACAAACCTAAAAAGGTAGTTTTGTCTTTCACAGCACATTAAATTGGCCGCACGTTGTCACGATATCGTAATATAACCACGATTATTTTATAATGTACAATTTCTTTGTAAAAAAAATTGTGTTTTCTTTACTCATTTAATACCCACCACCTGCAACAAACGACAGTAATTTCTCCAAGTCTGCAGATTTAGTCTTGTGCCTTTCCTTTGTAATCCTTCTACATCACTTGATATGTCCCTCGTTTCTAACTGTACCGCATGTGTTTACGTATTGTACATCTTACAGCATCCATCCATTACTTTTACAATTCTATTATCTTGACCGTGTAGCACGCTCAACTCGAGAATCTCTCCTCTTAACATTTTCACCCAAGCTCATCTGACATCTCACAAAGGACCAATCTGTTTCGGTTTCTTAATGTTTCCGACAAGGTTTCAGAATCTCTCGTAACTCGAAGTAACATTGTTACTCTACAATATTACTGTAACTATGATTATGTAATCTTTGTATGGCCAGACCAGCATGAGGATCTTAGAGTAAGGACCTGTTCACAGCAGCGTTTTCAACCTCCGCGGTTTGAACCGCGGCTGTTCAGTTACAATGAAAGTCAATGGAGATGTTCACTAATAACCGCTCAGTTTTTCTTTGACTATGTGGTACCGACGCTGTTTTGGCGTGATTCACACCGTGAGTGTGAACAGGGGCTAATCATTTTAAAACACAGCGTTCAAGGTATACCAAGGACTGCAGTCTCCACTGCGGTCTTGAGCAAAACAGGACAACTCCCTCTTTCCCTCTGACAATTCGTTCCCCAATGAAGCCTATTGGAGGAAAAGAGCATACGTCGGTTGTAAAGCGAGTTGTGATTGGTTAAGCAAAGGAAAGGGGAGTGGCTTGTGGGATTGGTGCCAAGTCAATCAATCAATCAAATCAGCCAGCCTGAATCCACTGCTGAACAAAGGCCTCCTTCAACCTCTGCCACGTCACTCCTGAAGACCGTAGCTGAGTCAGCAGATTCATCTGTAGACGTTAGTAGTGTACCAGAGATTTCAAAGGAAGTAGAACTTGGTTACCAAGTACCCCAATGATACTCCTCCTACATTTTAAAGAAGAAGGACCTCCAGGGCTTGCTAACACCCCAATCTAAGAAACACTGTCGATAGGCTCATCCATTGTAATCGTGACCGATCTTGATCTTAATCAGATGTTAACTAGTGCTAGAGATTGCTAGGCTACCTCGAACTGCTAACTATAGAGTTCTAGGGTTGGAAGAGGCTGGAAAACGTTGCTCTAGATTTATATTGCCAATTAGTAATAGAAACACCAAATACATGTTTGCATTCAAAACTGCATTTATAAGTCCTAATATAATCATAATACCTCCATATAGCTATCACATATTTCTCCTATATTGTTCCTTTCTTACTTTGTTGGAAATATCGTACATTTGTACAGTACATTCGTATGTCTTCATATGGTCTTGATGTTTCCTTATTTTGATTAGCTGCGGCCAAAGCCGTCAACTTTGCGTTATCGTGAGTTTGGACTGTTAGAGCAGGTAACAGTCACTAGAGGGAATAAGAGAGAACGGGATTCGAACCCAAAACAATGTGAATGCGACACCAGCGTGCTTCCGATTACGCCACAAAAGCATAGCAATGTAATCATTTGTTTAATAATTATAAAAAGGTAAAATAATACAGGGAGCTCCAAAAAGATGTAACTAGTTTCATTGGTCTTTATCTAGACAGACTTTGAATAACAAGCTTAATACGCGAGATACATAAAGTCAATAAGGTTGGATTATGTCTGAAAGTCAAACAAACTTCTGGTAGTCCACATGCTTGATATGAGCCCCATTTCTGTTGAAACATGCTTTCACGCGGACGCAGAAATTCTGGCCAACTCTTTTCCATGTTTCAGCGGAAACTTCAGCTACATAAGCTGCCACATTCTGCTTTAGATCAGCTTGTGGTTGAGGTCTGTTGGCATAGACCTTCCTCTTTGCTGCTCCCCAGAACCAGAAATCAAGTGGATTTAAGTCAGGGCTGTGGGGGGCCCACTCATGATCTATGTTTAGGTTGATGAGACGATTCCGGAAGAGTCCCCTGAGATGATCCAATGATGCGTGGGCTGTATGAGGTCTTGGACCATCCTGCACGAACCAAGCAAGCTTTAACTGTCCTTGGGTTAGCTTCTGAGTCAGGTCACCGTGAAACTGATCAAGAATGGCGATATAACGTTCACTGTTGATGGTAACGGTGCGCCCATTTTCCTCGAACCAGTAGGGTCCCAGGAGACTGTGCTTTGCATTGAACGCCACAAATGCAGTGACCTTCGGACATTTGAGGCGCTTCTCACTGATTTCTTCTGGCTTCTCTTCTCCCTAAAACACATTGTTGTGGTTATTAACAGCCCCATTAAGATGAAAGTGTGCTTCATCACTAAACCAAATGTGATTGAGCCAGTTGGGAGTTTGCTCGAGCTTTTCATTCAGCCAGTCGCCATCTCGATTCTCTTCTCTTTGTCCTGTTACTGCAGCACATGTTGAGTTGAAATTCTAAATGGGAACAGCTTCAAGTCCTTCCTCATAACTCTCAAAAGTGTAGTTGGAGAGAGAGCCAGCTCTTGAGCGCGGATTCGGTAAGATTTCTTCGGACTGCTAACCACCGACTCACAGACTTGCTCCCTCTTCTCAGGAGTGATGATCGGTCGCCGGCCACTTCTTCCCTTGTAGACGTGATCCAGGTTTTTCTCCTTTTCAAAATGCTGCACAATCCCCTGTGTTTTCAAATTTGTAAGTGCTGCACACTCAGACTTAGATTTGTGACCCTGGTATGTGTTGAACCGGCGGCGGACTTCTGCGGGTGACTTGGTTTCATACCAGAGTTGGACGATTTTCAACTTCTGCTCTAGCGTGTACATTTTGCATACAATCTGGAAAGTAAGAAAAACAAAAACATGTTAACAAATCCAACCTAGTTGACTATGTAACCTGAAAAGGAAAAGTCCGTGCGCGCCCCAACAGATTTATTATAGCCGATCAAAGTAGTTACATTTTTTTTGGAGCTCCCTGTAATAAAGAATAATCACGAAAATAAATTATAATGATAAAACCAAATAGAATAAACAAGAAAAATAATACAAATAATAAGTGATGAAAAATCAAATGAAAATAATA
>NC_134809.1:2304307-2306807 GCF_046742065.1 Oratosquilla oratoria
CAGTTTCTTTGAACTTGTCTTGGATTCTGTTCTCTCGTGTTGCCAAGGAGCAGTTGTTCTGCAGGTCTCCAGTCTCATTGGCGTACATTTTTTTTCTCTCTCTCTCTTAATTTATCGTGTGAATTCTTGCGGGATTTTTAATCTGACGAAGGAAATTTTATTCTTCAATATATCTTCGCCACCTTAAGATAAACGCTATACTTTTCCCTTTCTCCTAACTTCACAGCCTCCGTAAGCACGTCACCACGACCCATCTTCCTATCTGTCTCTCTCTATCTTCCTCATTGCTCTCCACCCTCGGCACTGCCCCGCACCCCCTTCCGCCTTCCGCCTTCGTGTCTCCACGACTAATGCTCTGACCGGATGAATCTCAAGATATCTGGGTTGTTTCGAACTGGGCAATGAGGACCTTCCGAATTTCGACTTCGACTGAAGAGAATCGGGCCCCACTCAAGAGACTCGGGACCCCCCACTGGACGGACACGGGGACCCCCACAGGAGCGGCTCGGGGCCCCACACAGGAGCGGCTTGGGGCCCGCACAGGAGAGGTTCAGGGCCCCCACAGGAGCGGCTCGGGGCCCCTCACAGGAGCGGATCGGGGCCCCCAACAAGAGTGGATCGGGGCCCCCATATCAGCGACGCGGGGGCCCCCACAGGAGCCACTCAGGCGCCCCAACTGGATGGACTCGGGGCCCCCACTGGATGGATTGGGGGCCCCTACTAGATGGGCTCGGGGGCCCCTACATGACCGACTCGGGGGCCTCCACAGGAGTGACGCGGGGGCCCTCATAGGAGCGACGCGGGGACCCCAACAGGAGCGACGCGGAGGCCCCACACGACCGACGCTAGGGCCCCCACAGGAGCGACGCGGATGCCCCCACAGGAGCGACTCGGGGGCCCCCACAGAAGCGACGCGGAGGCCCCCTCAGAAGCGACGTGGGGGGTCCCATTGGATGGACTTGAGGGCCCCCACAGGAGCGACTCGGGGGCCCTCGCAGAAGCGATTCGGAGGCCCCCACAGGAGCGACCCGGGGGCTACCATTGCAGCGACACGGGGGTCCCCACATGAGCGACTGGGGGCCCCCACAGAAGCGACGCTGGGGAACCCACAGAAGCGATGCGGGGGCCCCCGTTGGATGGACTCGAGGGCCCCTATGGAAGCGACTCGGGGGACCCCACTGGATGGACTCGGGGGCCTCCACAGGAGCGACCCGGGGCCCCCATTGTAGCGACTCGGGGGCACCTACAGGAGCGACGCGGGGGCCCCCATTGGATGGACTCGAGGGCCCCAACAGGAGAGACTCGGGGGCCCCCACAGAAGCTTCTTGGGGGACCCCACAGAAGCAACGCTGGGGACCCCACAGGAGCGACGCGGGGGCCCCCGTTGGATGGACTCGAGGGCCCCCACAGGAGCGATTCTGGGGCCCTCGCAGAAGGGCCCCCATTCCAGCGACTCGGGAGCCCACATATGAGCGACTCGGGGGCCCCCAAAGGAGCGACGAGTGGGCCCCCATTGGAATGACTCAAGGGCCCCAACAGGAGAGATTCGGGGGCCCCCATTGGAAGGACTCGAGGGCCCCAACAGGAGAGACTCGGGGGCCCCCAAAGAGTGACCCAGGGGCTCCCATTGGGGCGACACGGAGTTCCCCACAGGAGCGAGTCGGGGGTCCCCACAGGAGCGACTCAAGGGCCTCCACAGGATCCACTCGGGAGCCCCCAGAGGAGCCACTCGGCGGCCCCCACATGAGCGACTCGGGGGCCCCCACAGGAACGACCCGGGGGCCCCCACAGGAACGACGCTGGGGCCCCCATAGGAGTGACGCGGGGGCCCCCATTGGATGGACTCGAGGGCCTCCACAGAAGCGACCCGTGGGCAGAAGCGACTGGGGGGCCCCACAGGAGCGACCCGGGGGCCCCCACATGAGCTGCTCGGGGCCCCCCCACAGGAGCGACGCTGGGGCCCCCACAGGAGCGACGCGGGGGCCCCCACAGGAGCGACCCGGGGGCCCCCACATGAGCGGCTCGGGGGCCCCCACAGGAGCGACGCTGGGGCCCCCACAGGAGCGACGTGGGGGCCCCTACAGGAGCGACACGGGGGCCCCCACAGGAGCGACACGGGGGCCCCAACAGGAGCGACGCTGAGAAGAGAATAAACAAATGGGGAGACTTTAATGTTCCGCCTCCAGCCCATCAATGGTGCTGAGACCAACACGCATATCTAATCTAATAAATTCTTGTAATTCTTCCCTTTAGTTGCTATCTTACTCTGCCTACTGGAAAACGATTTCATTCAGGTGAGGGGGCGTGAGCGACCGTTACCCCCTCCCTCCCTCTGCGCGTCTGACCTCCAAGCTAAAAACGTGTTTTCTCCACCTTCGGGTTTGATTTTTATCTTCGCGGTGAAGGACATGTTCTAAGTTGACTACAAACATCTTTTTGTATTTAGGAGATACACAGAAGGGACATGGGGATGTAGGCATGTTAGTCCGTGGTCCATATG
>NC_134809.1:2311807-2316807 GCF_046742065.1 Oratosquilla oratoria
AAACACTCAGGGGACCTATTGAATAGAATTAAGGACGTTCCTGCTCGCAACAAAAAGCTGGCCAGCCTGGATGTGACTTCTTTATTCACACGTGTCCCAACCCTTAAAACGATTGACCTCCTTAGGGTTAAAATCACTAGTTCCGACACTGACCTCCCTATTCCCCCCAATGACTTTGTGGATTTAATACAGCTTTGTGTCCAATTAATTATTTCAAATTCCAGGATCATTACTTTCACCAAAGGTTTGGCATGGCCATGGGCTCTCCTATCAGAGTGATAGATTTCTGTGCGAGTAATATGCTTTCAATCATGAATACGTATTATCTGCTAAAGTTGAGTCAAAAATGGACGTGGTATAGATAGAATGAGGCCGAGCAACGATACACAGATTCGTCAATGATATATTTATTTGTAACAAACAACAATAACTTATTTGTTGATGTGAGGGCAATATCATTAGTTTCATTAGATTCTGATCATAGAATGGTTTTAGCAAAGATAAAGTTACGGAAACCAAAAAGAAGAACAAAAGAGAAGATGACAATATTGAAAGTAGAAAATTTAAAGTCAGATGAGGCTAAAGAAAATTAAAAAAAGAAAATAACAGAGAAGTAACAAATGGAGGAAGATGAACAACATATTGATGAAGACTGGAAATACTTAAAAGAAAGTGTCCTTAAAGCCACAGAAGTAGTAGCAGGAATCAAAGTAAAGTATGGAACAAAGAAGAAGTGTACAGCATGATGGAATCCTCAGGTTAAAGAAGCAGTGGCTAAGAAAATGAAAGCATTTAGGCGATGGATGAAAACGAGACAACCAGGAGATAGAGAAAGGTATGTGGAAGAAAATAAAGATTATGAGAGGACGAAACGAAAAGCAAAAGAAGATGTGTGGATTAACATCGGAAAGGATTTAGTGGAGGACAGTAAAGGAACAAAGAAACTGTTGTATACCATGGCAAAAAATGATAGGAGAGGTAATGAGGACGTAACATACCCAGTGAAGAATAAGGATGGTAACATCATACTGGAACCAGAACACATTTCTGAAAGGTGGTCAGAATATTTTGAAGAACGTTTAAACGTAGAAGGAGAGGTTGAGTATGAAGAATTGGATTTTATATATATATATATATATATATATATATATATATATATGTGTGTGTGTGTGTGTGTGTGTGTGTATAAATATATATATATATTCATACACACACACACACACACATACATATATATATATATATGTATATATATATATATGTGTATATATATATATATGTATATATATATATATATATATGTATATATATACATATATATATACATACATATATATATATATATATATATATATATATATATATATCACCAACAAAAAGAAAAAAATAATAAAAAGTGTTACTGTCAGATTACCTTGTTGAACAGGTGTGCCCAAACACGTTTAGGTACCTTACACGCACCTCCCTCGTACATCGGCGCCTTTTAGTCAGGCCGAGTGCGTGTTCCCTCGTTGAAACTTAAAGATTTTCTTCGTTATACTAGACTTTCCGGGAAAATTTTCGTTTTTATTGCCCCAACGATTCAACCTTCGCCTTTCTTTTTGCCCGAGCCCTTTTCCGAAAGCCTGTTACATTAGCGATTTACACCAGTCCAATAACAACCGGAAACTTCACCGGTTGTCTAACAACAGTGTTTGGTCTGAATTTGCCCTCACAGCAAACGTTATTAATTTCTCCTCTGTCCATCTTACTGGGTCACAGAAGTTTTGGGCCTTGGCCTTATCTTCGAACTCACACCGGAGAAACACAAAGTGTAGGTTTTGACAAATTCTTGGCCAGTAATAACTATGATAAAGATCTTGCTTGCCCCAGAGACTTTTTGAACCGAGTTTTGAACCGGTATTTCTGAATGTCTTGATAGCGATTGTGGCTTACCAGAAAGACATCGGGTTGCGTTGTCAGTTTTGAAGGAATTAGATAACATCATCATTACCAAAGCAGACAAAGGAGACCAAGTTGTTATTTTAGATTTGTTAAATGACTCGAATACCTACGAAAAGGATTACAAAGGATTACAAAGGCGGAGCATGCCGACAGGAGACCTTTTGATCCATATCTAGGTCGGACGCAAAAAAAAAAAAAAAAAAAAAAAAAAAAATCATATTAATAATAAAATAATAAATAAAAACTATGATAATGTAAATAACAAATAAAATACATAAATAAATGCAAAGGTATAGTTAAAATAATAAACAAACAGGTAAATAGTAAATAATAAATTGACATATAACTAATAATAAATGAAAATCAGACAGACAAATGATAACAAAACAAAAACAAATAATATAAAATAAATTATAATCATTACAGCATCTTACTTAGGTATTTATCTAAATGATTCTTAAAGCTTCGAACTGAACTACATTGCACTACCTGTGCAGGAAGTTTATTCCATTCATTAACTACACGGTTGGCAAAGTTGTTTCTACCTACTTCCAAATTGAATCTATTTCCGGACAGTTTGAGACCATTGTTTCTTGTCTGATTCTCATTCAATGTGAAAATTTGGTCACTTTTGATGTTGTCAATTCCCTTTAAAATCTTAAAGACCTGTATCAAGTCACCTCTGAGTCTACGCTTTTTTAGGGAAAACAGATTCATGTGCTTTAGTCGATTTTCGTATGATTTATTTTTGATATTTGGAATCAGTTTTGTGGCTCGCCGTTGTACTTTTTCCAGTCTGTCAATGTCTTTAATGAGATTCGGTGACCATACGGAAACAGCATATTCCAAATGTAGACGAACTAACGATTTATATAGCTTGTTAATGAGTGATGGACTTTTGAAATCAAAAGATCGCGCAATCAGTCCCAGAATCTTATTTGCTTTCTCAGAGGCTGAAATACACTGCTTGGATGATTTGAGGTCGTTACTGATAATTACGCCGAGATCTTTTTCACTATCCACTTTTGTTAACGAATTTCCAAATAACTTGTAATCGTACTTACTGTTATTTTTACCTATGTGCATTACCTTGCATTTACTTGTGTTAAATTTCATTAGCCACTTTTCAGACCATTGCTGTAATTGATCTAAATCTTCTTGAATATCTAATTGGTTTGAGTGATCATTTGCCACTCCGCACAGTTTTGTATCATCAGCAAATTTGGAAACAGTAGATTTTAGTCCATGGTCTATATCATTTATATATACTATGAATAGAAGTGGCCCAAGAACGGAACCCTGAGGAACTCCACTTGCAACACTTTTCCATCCAGAAGTTTTTCCATTTAAAACAACTCTCTGTTTTCGACCATTCAACCAATTGCTAGTCCAACCTAATAGGCTACCACTTATTCCATGCAAAGCTAGTTTAGTAAGTAGTCTTTCGTGTGGGACGGTATCAAAAGCTTTTGCAAAGTCTAGATATATTAAATCTATATTGTTTCTTTTGTCATAATTCGAGATAACTGTGTTGCAGAATTCGAGTAAGTTAGTCACGCAAGAACGTTTCCGTCTGAAACCATGCTGGCTATCATTTATCAAACGATTACTTTCTAAATGATGTTCGATAGCATCTCTGATGATAGTTTCCATTATTTTTCCTACGATTGAAGTCAAACTTATAGGCCTATAGTTATTTGGCTTCTTTTTGTCACCTTTTTTGAATATGGGAGTAACGTTAGCTAGCTTCCATTCTCTTGGGACATCTCCGGATATGATGGATTTCTTGAAAATAATTTCTAATGGAACAACAATCTCATTTTTCATTTCCTTTAAGATTCTTGGGTGCCAACCGTCAAGCCCTGGTGTTTTATTAACTTTGAGTTTGTCTATACACCTTTTAATTTTTTCTTTTGTTATATTTACCGTAGTGAGTAAGTTTACCCCAGACTTTTCACAGGTTTCAGTTTGGAATTCACTTTGAGGTGTTTTGTTTACGAATACCGAGCTAAAATAATTGTTTAAGATATTACACATTCCTTCATTTGAATATTCAAGTTGACCGTCAGCAGATAATAGTGGACCAATGTGATTCCTAACAACCTATTTATCTCTAATGTAACTATAGAATTCTTTGGGATTCTCTTTGGATTTATCAGCGATGTTCATTTCGTATTGTCGTTTTCTTTTTCTTATTGTCTTTTTTAAATCTCTCTGTATTGATACATAACTTTCATAGTCATTAGATGCACCCGAGCACTTATATTTCTTATAAGCCTGTCTCTTTTTAGCAATACTTTTTTCAGTTTCTTTGTCGAGCCACTTTGGGCGAGCCACTTTGGGCGAGCCACTTTGGGCGAGCCTGATTTGGGGGACGTCTGTCCTTAAAAGGAATGTAAGTTTGAATCATCTTAGTGAGCGTATTTTGAAATATTTCCCACATCTGATCTACAGGCCTTTCGTTTAATTTTGCCTCCCAATCTGTAAGCTGAAGCTCCTGACGTAGTCCTATGAACTGAGCTTTACTGAAATCGGGTATTTTAGAAGCACAAGTATCTATTCTAAAATTGTTTAGGAGTTTGAATCTGACTAAGTTGTGATCACTATTTGCAACAGATCCACCGACTTCTACATCACTTACCATGCTTTCGCGGCTAGTGATAAAAAGATCGAGTAAGTTTCCATATCTTGTGGGCTCTTTTACATGCTGAATTAAATAATTGTCACCAAGAAAATCAATCAAGCGATTACCTATATGGCCATGTTCAAGGGTCATCCAATCAATGTCAGTAAAATTGAAATCACCCATTATCAATAAATCCCGGTTGCAGAAACTAGACAGTTCTTGAAATAACAGTTTGTCGTCTGCTAATGATAATGTCTTTGGCCTATATATTACACCTATATTCATTTTTTGTCCATTTGTTTGGGTTAACTCAACCCACAAACTATCATATGCATCCTGTTTCACTTTCTCTAACATACAAGCATGAACCCCCCTTAAGACCTAAGCCGCTGAATTTAACAAATAAGTTTGCAAGATTTCAGTGGATAAT
>NC_134809.1:2334307-2344307 GCF_046742065.1 Oratosquilla oratoria
TCAACAGGGTGGCCCCACCCTGGTTTGCGTGGTCCCACCCACCACCCTCCCGTGATATGATTGGTGCCCATTGTGGGGAGGGAGGGCTGGGCCGAGGCCGGAAGACATTGTCAACAGTGCGGCCATACCACTGGTTACCGTGGCCCGCCTGCCGTCGTCCCACAGATGATATGACTGCTGCCCCTTGTGGGGGAGGGAGGGTTGGGCTGAGGCCGGGAAACATTGTGAGCAACACGGTCACCTCACCTGATGTCAGCACGCCCCCTCCCCACACACCACACCGTCCTCCATTGCTAAACAAATGAATTAACAAATAGATCAAGAAATAATACGTAAAGCAAAACACAATGGGGCTGACGTATTCGAAGTCATACTGTGGGGTTCCGCTCCTCTCCCACGCCTCTCCCTCGACGTTCCCCCTCTCCTTTCTTCAGTCTTCATTCCCCCTTTTTCTTCCATTCCTCCCTTTCCCCTTCCTCTTTCCCTTCATGTCCCGAGGAAGCTTTGAAGAAGTTACATAGCATCATTATTACCAAAACAGACAAAGGGGGCCAAGTTGTTATTTTAGAACTTCCGGATTATGAAAGCCTACTATTTTTTTTAAATGACTCGGATACCTGTGAAAAGCTCAACAAAAGCCCCTTAAGACCCCAGCGGCTGATTTTAACAAGTTTGCAAAATGTCAGTGGATAATTGCATTAATAATTTGAAGGTCACAAATTGCATTAATAATTTGAAGGTTCACAAACCAGATATTCCTTTGAGGCCTATCATTTCTAATCGAGGCTCCTGTACGATTAAACTTTCCAAATGGCTTTCAGACTTTTTGTTGGCAACTTTTCCAACTCTCACATTAAAAATTCCTTAGATTTCATTTCTAAAATTAAAAATGTCAAAATACAGGATGCCGAGTTACTCAGTCTTGACATTACCTCTCTCTTCACTAACATCAATGTTGAGGGATTTTTTTTTCTACATATTTAGAATCCAGATTGCAACTGTTTCAGGGTCATTTCCCCCTTCCAGTCAACAAAATGATTGATTTAGTTCACCTTTGTGTCTCTTTTAATGTCTTTTCTTTGCAGGACCAATTCTTTAGACAGAAATTCGGTTGCAGTCTGGGTTCTAATTTATCTCCTGTTTTGGCCAACTTGTACATGGAGTACTTTGAATGTACTTTGTCACCCGCCATCAAACCGCCTGAGATGATTTGGTCCCGTATGTTGATGACATTTTCTCAGCGTGGGATGATAGGTGGGGTGCATTCGAGGTATTTCTGGACAAGTTGAACCAATTAAACCCCAACATTAAATTCAAAGCCGAATGGGAAGAAGGTCAGCAGATCCCTTTCTTAGATATTTTAATTAGAAGGATTGATGGAGATTTATTTTGCACAGTTTACAGAAAACCTACCCTATCAGGTAGTATCTCCACTTTTTCAGTAACCATCCCGACAAAGTCAAGAAGAGCGTTGCCTCCGGCCTTTTTCTTGGAGCTTTTAGGATTTGTAGTCCTAAATTCTTGGACCAGGAGATTTACCTCATCAAAAAGCAACTTTTGAAGTTGTCATACCCGTCCTTCTTCCTGGATCAAACCCTCAGTAAGGCTAGAGCCAGCCATCATAAATCTTCAGTTCCCACCACACAACCCTCTTTCAAAGCTGTTTTAAAAATCTCCTATTGTAACTCTATCAATCCTTCTTTTAAATTAATTTCTAACAAGCGTCTCACAGTTCCTTACCCTAATACTGTACACAAACAAATTGTTAATGTCCATCAAAGGCTAAAGGGAGCTGAGGCTCCATGAGTTTATAGCCTAACTTGTAAAGATTGTGATTTAGTGCACCTTGGCCAAACTGCAGGGATCTTAACACCTCCGCAAGCCAGCGACCTTCATATATATATATATATATATATATATATATATATATATATATATATATGTATATATATATATATATATACATATATATATATATATTAACCCCCGGAGCGTCTCGCCACGATCTGGGCCGGGTACTCAAGAACATGTTAATGTGTGATTAATATGCGTATATGTGTGTGTATATACACACACACACACACACATATATATATGTATGTGTGTGTGTGTGTGCGTGTGTGTGTGTGTGTGTGTGTGTGTGTGTGGTAAACGCCAAAAAATCGTAGGTGTTTTATTACTAACGTTTTGTCCTTAAAGGTCTTCCTCAGAGTATACACTAAGAAAATATTTACAGCTTATATACTTCACTTTCCTTATCCCGTACCTCCCCTAACTATCTCCGTCTTTCCTTCGCTCCGCTTCACCTCAATCAAAGCCGCTAGTCAACTTTGATAATTTAATAAATCCTTCTCTATGAGTATTGCAAGGTTTTGAAGCGATGTACGCTACTTCGATTAATTTTCATTCATGCTTTCTTAGCCCTTTGTAGAGTACCTATGTATTTTCCCAGTTAGGAAGGTGGCCAAATTGTCTATATGAACCACTAGAGATTTTGATGTCCGGTGGGCTTTTACGTCATTCTTGTGTTCATATAGTCGTTTTTTTGTTGTTGTTGTTTTTTTCTTTATATATATATATTCCTCTGCCAGTTTCCACAAAATAACTTACGGGACACCTTTTACAAGGAATTCTATAAACGAGGCTGACCTAAAAAATTAGTACCATATGGGTGCTGAGGGCAGCCTGATTGATAGAATTCCTTGTAAAAGCTGTCCCGTCAGTAAATTTTTTTTTGGAAACTGGCAGAGGGAAAAGGAAGAAGAAAAAAAAACAGTCGGGTTGCCACAGGCAGGCACAGACAGGTGGGAACAAGATTGCAGGTATGGGAAGCTGGCACAGGCAGACAGGCACAGGCAGAGAGATACAGGCAGACAGACACAAGCACAGGTAATCGGGCAGAGGCAGGCAGGCAGTTTGGCAGGTAGGCAGTGGCAGGCAGGTACAGATAGGCAGTCATGCACAGGTGGGTAGGCACACGCAGAGACATGTAGAAAGAAATAGGCAGGTATTCCCAGGCAGGCATGGAGGCAGGCACAGACAGGTAGGCAAGCAGGCAGAGAAAGGCAGGCGCAGGCAGGCAGGGAGACAGGCACAGGCATTATAGCAGATAAGCAGGCACAGGCAACCAGGCAGACAGCGAGGCAGGCGGGCAGGCAGACAGATGCAGATAGACTCATGCAGACAGGTACAGTCAGACAGACACAAGCAGGCAAGCATATATAGACAGGCAGGCACAAACGAGCAGACAGAGGAAAACAAGCACTGGCAGGCACAGACAGGCAGGTAAAGGCAGGCAGGCACAGGGAGCCACAGATAGGTAGGCGGGCATAGGCAAAAGAGCAGGCAAAAGAAAAGGCATACAGGCAAGAACTCATGTAGGACCTGGTAGGTAGGCAAGCAGGTAGGCAAAGAGACATTTAGGGAAATATGCATGCAGGCAGGCAGGCACAAGCAGGCAGACAGGCAGGTACTGGCAGGTAGGTAAGTACAGGCAGTCAAGCACAGGCAGGCAGGTTGGCAGTCGGAGACAGGCAACAATGTGTAGGAAGGGAGGTACATGCAAGCCGACTCATGAGGGTTGGTGCAATCAGGCAGACACAAGCAGAGAAGTAGGCACAGAAAGAGAGGCTGGTACTGTCAAGGAATCATAGGAAGGCATGGGCAGACAGACAGGCACAGTCAGGCATGTACTGGCAGGCGGGGACAGGCAGGCAGGCAAAAGAAGGCAGGAACATGCATGCAGATACAAGTAGGCAGGCATTGAACGCCAAGTACAGTTAGAGTGGCAGATAGGTAGGCACAGGGAGGCAGGCATAGGTACGCAGGCACAGATAGGCAGACACAGGCATGAAGGCACAGGCAGACAAAGTCAGGCAGGTATAAGAAGGTAGGCAGGCACAGGCAGGTAGGCAGACAGGTAGGCAGGGAGGCAGCCAGGCACACTCAGTAAGGAACAGACATATAATTTAGACACAAGTAGGCAGACTTCAGACGGCAAGCAGGTTAGTGTGGCAGGCAGGCATAGGATTGCAGACGCAGGCATGAAGGCACAGGTGACAGGCAGACAAGGGTAGATTGGCACAGGATATCAGATAGGCACTGGCAGGTAGGCACAGGCGGGTAGGCACAGGCAGGTAGGCACAGGCATATAAGAACAGGCAGGTAGGCAGGCAGGTAGGTAGGCAGGCAGGTTGGCAGATAGGCAAGCAGGTAGGCACAGGCAAGGAGGCAGGTAGGCATTCAACCAGACAGCCAAAAACAGGCAGGCACAGGCAGGCATATAGGCAGGTAGGCACAGAAAGGCAGTCTGGCTCATGAGGGCAGTCGCAGGCACGCAAGCATAGCCAGGCATTCATATGAAGGCAAGCGGATATCTACAGGCACAAACAGGTAGGGAGGAAGGCAGGCAGGCACAAGCAGGCAGGCACAGGCGGGCAGTTAAAGACAAAGAGGAAAAGGCAGGAAGGAAAATCAGCCAGACACAGGCTGGTAGGCACAAGCAGGCAGGCTCATGCAGGCATACAAAAGACAGGCAGGCAGGCATGGGCAGCCAGGCACCTGCAGGCTTGCACAGGTAGGATGTCAAGCTAGCAGTCATAGGGAAACAGATAGGCACAGGCAGATGCACAGGCACAGGTAGGCAGGTACAGTCAGGCAGAAAAGTAAGCAGACAGGCAGACAGGAGGGCATAATCAGGTAGGCACAGGTAGGTATGCACATGAACCAGGCAGAGTCAGGTGGGCACAGGCAGGCAGGCAGGCAGACAGGAAGAAAGGCATGCAGAAAGAAAGGCATGCAGGTAGTAGGGCACAGGTAGGCAGACATAGGCAGGCAGGCAGACACAGGCAGGCAAGCACCGGCAGGTAGGCACAGGCGTGCAGGCAAAAGCAGGCAGGCACAACCAAGCAGGCAGGTAGGCAGGCACAAAGAAGCAGGCACATGCAGATAGGCACAAGCATGTAAGCACGGGCATCCGGACACAGATAAATAGGCACATGCAGGCAGGCATATGCAGGAAGGAAGGCACAGACAAGCAGGTACAGGAAAGAGGCCACAGGTAGGCAGACACAGACAAGAGTTCACAGGCAGGCAGGCACAGGCAAGCACAGGGAGGCAGGAAGTCAATCAGGCAAGCAAGCAGACAGACAGGAAGGCACATGCAAGCAGGCAGGCAAGTAGGCACAGGCAAGGAGGTAGGCAGGAAGGTAAGCATGCGTGCAGGCAGGAAGTTAGACATGCAAGCAGAATGGCGAAGGCAGAGACAGGCAGAGTAACAAGCATAAGTAGGCAGTCAGGTAGC
Source organism: Oratosquilla oratoria (assembly GCF_046742065.1). Taxonomy (NCBI): domain Eukaryota; kingdom Metazoa; phylum Arthropoda; class Malacostraca; order Stomatopoda; family Squillidae; genus Oratosquilla; species Oratosquilla oratoria. The sequence goes on from NC_134809.1 coordinate 2,339,610, forward strand.
CAAGCAGGCATACAAGCAAGCAGGCAGGCACAAACTTAAGGTTTTCTATGGTGTTAGGGCACTTCCATTTTCTGTGGTTTCATGTTTTGATGTGTTTTATTTATTTTACAATGTACAGTTGCCCCACTTAGTTTTGGCACAGTTTTAAAAATGTTTCGGACAAGAATAGCAACTCGCCCAGTATCCTTTTTTTATTATATTTTGGTGTCTGTTCATTTACATGCTTTTTTTTTTTTCTAAATAGTAACTACCTTAAAAAATGTGACAAACAGCGAAATACTCAAAATGGTGTAGCAGACGACACATTTTTCTTGACTTACTAATGACATCTATCACTCTTATTTGACAAGTAATACGATTAATATACGTTGCAGAGGAGAGAGAGAGAGAGAACGCAGGAATCCGTTCACGTAGTGGTCGATGGTAGACTAACAATCAGATTCAAGCTATGAGTGGTGTTGAGTGCAGGGACAAACTAACCAAAAACTAACTCGTATACTTATAAGTTATGTTATAACCCCATTATTAAATCAATTATTTTCATTTATTTATTCAGCAGAGGGCTTGTGATCCAATTATGTTATGTTAATTGTGATGAAAAAAAACCGTTTTTATCGCATTTTTAAAATAAAAAACCTTGTTTTTTATGATTTTTTAAAATCTCGTCCAATTTTTTTCAGATATTAAACATTTAGTATATAAAAACAGGTGCAAGTATGTTATTCATTCCTCCACATATGTGCATCTATCTTATTCAAAGAGGCATTAGACAAAGTATAAAAATAAACAAGTAATTGACCATATAAAGTCACTGTCAGATGCTGCAAGCCTGCAACAAGTGTAGATACTGTATATGGGCCAGTATGGCTATTGGCTGGCTACCTTACAAAATTTACCTTATATCTTAGCATACTCTTCAAAGATTAAACACTCCAATTTCCCATAATGACCCTGGACGTTGCCTAAACACAGATCCGCCACTTGGACAGTGGAAAAGGGGTTAACATAGTAATAGGGGGAAACTGTTTTACTCCCCGCCACCCATCAAGGCTCAGAGCTTACTTTCTACCTACAATCTTAACTTTAACCTACAATCATACATAAGTCCTTGAGATGCAACATAAAAAATCCGTGCTTTTTTACCGTTTTTTTTTTTGCAAAAAAATAAAAACCTTGACAAAAAAAACATGGAATTTTTCGTTTTTTTATATATTTTGTTTTAAAATAACTCAGCAAGGAAAAGAGCCATATTACAATAAATTTTCTATGTTAGAATATCAAATAAATCAGTATACCCCTCAATTAAGGTTTCCTATGGTGTTAGAGCACTTCTATTTTCTGTGGTTTTATGTTTTGATGTGTTTTATTTATTTTACAATGTACAGTTGCCCCACTTAGTTTTGGCACAGTTTTAGATATGTTTGGACAAGAATAGCAACTCGCCCAGTATTATTTTTTTTATTACATTTTCGTGCCTGTTCATTTACATGCTTTTATTTCTAAATATTAACTACCTAAAAATGTGACACACAGCGAAATACTCAAAATGGTGTAGCAGACGACACATTTTTCTTGACTTACTAATGATATCTATCACTCTTATTTGACAAGTAATACGATTAATATACGTTGTAGATGAGAGAGAGAGAGAGAGAGAGAGAGAGAGAGAGAGAACGCAGGAATCAGTTCACGTAGTGGTCGATGGAAGACTAACAACCAGATTCAATCTGTGAGTGGTGTTGAGTGCAGTGACAAACTGACCAAAACTAACTCGTATATTTATAAGTTATGTTATAACCCTATTATTAGATCAATTATTTTCATTCATTTACTCAGTAGAGGGCTTGTGATCCATCACTGAAAAAGGGAGGTTCAGTGATGGTGGACTGGTTGGTGAGATTATTTAATGTTTGCTGGAGAGAGGGTAGAGTACCGGAGGACTGGAGTAGTGCCTGTATAGTTCCTCTTTACAAGGGAAAAGGGGACAAGTGTGAATGTAGTAATTTCAGAGGGATTAGCCTGTTGAGTGTAGTAGGGAAGGCTTATGGGAGAATCTTAATTGAGAGGATTAGGAGAGGAACAGAAGGAGTAATTGGTGAGGAACAGTGTGGATTTAGGACGGGTAGAGGTTGTGTAGATCAAATCTTTGTGGTAAGACAGATATGTGAGAAAGCTATAGGAAAGGGGAAGGATGTTTTTTGGGCCTTTATGGATCTGGAAAAGGCTTATGATAGGGTAGACAGAAAGGCACTGTGGGAGGTTATGCAGATTTATGGGATAGGAGGAAAGCTTTTGGGAGCTGTCAAGAGTTTTTATGTGAGTAGTAGAGCATGTGTTAGGATTGGAAATGGAGAGAGTGAGTGGTTTGAAGTAAAGGTGGGACTTCGTCAAGGATGCGTTATGTCGCCCTGGCTGTTCAACTTATACATGGATGGGGTGGTGCGAGAGGTGAATGCTAGGGTAGTGAGTCAGGGATTGGAGATGGTTAAAGAAAATGGAGAAAAGTGGGAGGTGAGCCAGCTGTTGTTTGCGGACGACACTTCGCTTGTGGCAGGGTCAGAGGAGGGATTGAGGAAGCTGGTGGCAGAGTTTGGGAGAGTATGTGATAGAAGAAAGCTAAAGATAAATGTGGGTAAAAGTAAGGTGAGGAGATGTACAAGGGGTGAAAGTGGCAGTAGACTGGAAGTGAACATTAAGGGAGAGCGACTGGAGGAAGTGGATAGTTTTAGATACTTGGGTGCAAGTGTAGCAGGAAAAGGTGGAGTGAAGGTGGAGGTAGAATGTAGATTGAGAGAAGCGAGTAAATGCCTTGGTGGTTTAAAGAGTGTAATGAGAAATAGACATTTGGGAATGGATGCGAAGAGGAGACTGTATGAAGGAGTGATTGTGCCAACAGCACTGTATGGGGCAGAAACGTGGAACATAAGAGAAGAAGAGAGAAGGAGTTTGAATGTGTTTGAGATGAGGTGTCTGAGAAGTATGGTGGGGGTTACTAGGCTGGATAGAGTGAGAAATGAGGAGGTGAGGAGGAGAACAGGGGTGAAAAAGGATTTGGGAGATAGGGTTGATGAAAGAATATTAGGATGGTTTGGACACATGGAAAGAATGAGTGAAGAAAGACTAGTAAAAGAGGTATGGAAGGCAGATGTGGAGGGAGTGAACATGAGGGGACGTCCTAGGATGAGGTGGATGGATGGGGTGAAGGGGGCTTTGGGGAAGAGGGGAATGTCTGTTGAGGAAGGAAGGGAGAGGACGGAAGACAGAGGTGAGTGGAGAATGGTTGTATATGGATGATGTTGTGACTGCATGAGGAGGAATGGGCGGGGGGGTGGGGGGTGGGGTAGTATGTGTGAGTAAATTTTGACACAGCCCGGAGGGATTTCTCCCCGTCCTCTCCTTATATGCAAAGGGGGACGGAGAGGGGGGGTCGCCGATTAAATGAAGCGGCCTTGCTGTGGATGTACTGTGTCTTGCGACACTGCTTCTGACCCAGGGCGGTGGGCAGGGTGCAGGGATGACCCGTCATCCAGGAGGTGCTCAGATGAGAGGAAGGGTGGGAGGGGTGTGGAGTGTATTTAGGGATGAAATGGGTGGGAGTGTTTTTATGCCTTTCCCTTTTTGGCTACCTCCCTTGGAAGGGGGAAAAAGCCTTGGTATATGTATGTATGTATGATTGTAGGTTAAAGTTAAGGGATAGCGAGCAAAAAGTCAGGTAGAAAGTAAGCTCTGAGCCTTGATGGGTGGCGGGGAGTACAACAGTTTCCCCCCATTACTATGTTAACCCCTTTTCCACTGTCCAAGTGGCGGATCTGTGTTTAGGCAATGTCCAGGGTCATTATGGGAAATTGGAGTGTTTAATCTTTGAAGAGTATGCTAAGATATAAGGTAAATTTTGTAAGGTAGCCAGCCAATAGCCATACTGGCCCATATACAGTATCTACACTTGTTGCAGGCTTGCAGCATCTGACAGTGACTTTATATGGTCAATTACTTGTTTATTTTTATACTCTGTCTAATGCCTCTTTGAATAAGATAGATGCACATATGTGGAGGGATGAATAACAAACTTGCACCTGTTTTTATATACCAAATATTTAATATCTGAACAAATTTGGACGAGATTGAAAAAAAAAAATCATAATTTTTTTTTATATAAAAAAATGCTTTTTTTTTTTTTTTTTTTTTTTTTTTTTTTTTTTTTGCATCTATAGGCAGGAGCTTGCAGGTATTTACAGGCAGGCACAGACAGGCAGGCAGGCACAGGCTGGCAGGCACAGGCAGGCAAGTAAACAGGCAGACAGGCACATGCAGATAGGTAAGTAGACAGGCATGCAGGCACCGGCAGAAAGGCAGGAAAGCAGAAAGGCACTCGCAGGTTGGCATAGAGAAGAGGCACAGGGAGATGTCACAGGGAGGAGACACAGACAAGTAGGCACAGGTAGGCAGAGAGGCATAGGCACGCAGACATAGGCAGGCAAGCACAGGCTGGAATGACATAACAGGCAGGCACAGGCATGAGTAACCAAACAGGCAGGCACAGGGAGGCCGGCAGGCAGTAAGGAAGGCTGGGAGGTACAAGCAGGAAGCCACATGTAGGCAGGAGCAAACAGGCAGGCACAAACAGGCAGGTAAACAGGCAGGTAGGCAAAGGCAGGAAGGTGTAGACAGGCAGGCAGGCACGAGCAGGGAGGCAGGCAC
>NC_134809.1:2354307-2394307 GCF_046742065.1 Oratosquilla oratoria
CATTATCTCTCACTCGACTTGAAGAACCTCAAAAGTATTGCAGTAATGGGTCTTAAGCTTACTAATTTTCTTAATGGTGCAGGCGAGAAATACACCCACACCACCTCCACGCCTCCCCATTCTGGGACTATGAAGAAAAGTATGTGATGCAGGGGTCATTTCAGTTATAACAGTAGAATCATAATCAGACAGCCAAGTTTCCGTAACTGCAAATACATCAAAGCATTCTTCACTGATTAAGTCTCTGACGGCCAAAGATTTATTTCTTAACGACTGAAGGTTTAGAAGACCACACTTTACTCTGTGAAAATTATTGGCCATAGCCATGATCAGTATTTTACTCAATACGCTTCAATTCCGCCACCACGCTAGGACAGGCAAAACTAGTAGCATAATGTTCACTGGGCCTCTTTGCCTTTGCACAATTCGCACACTTCAGAGAGAAGGAATTGCACCCTCTTCCCTCATGGCTTCCCGCACATTTATAGCATGTCGCATTCTCACCTCTCTGCTTAATAGCACATCTATCTACTCTGTGGCCAAATTTTAAATAATAAAAACACATCATAGCATGGTAACGATCGTGAACATCATACACCCCCCACTGAAAAAATGGGCCCCAAACTGTCTCTTGCAGAATACGCAGCTTGCTTTCTCAGGGTCTTCTATTACGGAAGACAACCATGGTTAGAAAGCAGGGTCAGCCATTCAGACATCTCTAAATTTCCTCTTAGGAGCCATATCAATCTGAAAATTACGTAAAAATAATCATTAACTACAATACCCACCTAATATAGAGATTACGTCTAAAATGAACACGTTTTCATGCAACAAAGGTAGAGTTATTACTGAAAAGAAAACAAAGACTTACCTGGTCAGCCATGGTAGAGAATGGTGACGAAGAAAACAAAACCCCGCCAAAATATGACGTCATGTTTAATACGCCATCTATGTCACTTACGATAAATTGTTATATTCTTGAAATCTTAAAAAAATACAGACAAAATACATACATACATATACCAATGCTTTTTCCCCCTTACAAGGGAGGTAGCCAAAAAGGGAAAAGCATAAAATCATTTCCACCCATTCCATCCCCGAATACACTCCACACCCCTCTACCCTCCCTCTTATCTGAGCACCTCCTGGATGACGGGTCATCCCTGCACCTTGTCCACTGCCCTGGGTCAGAAGCAGTGTCGCAAGACACAGCACATCCACAGCAAGGCCGCTTCATTAAATCGGCGGCCCCCCCTATCCGTCCCCCCATTGCATAAAAGGAGAGGACGGGGAGAAATCCCTTCGGGCTGCGTCAAATTTTGCTCACACATACTTCCTCACCCCACACACCCCCGCCCATTCCACCTCATGCAATCACAACATCATCCATATACAACCATTCTCCATTCACCCCTGTCTTCTGTCCTCTCTCATCCTTCCTCAACAGACATTCCCCTCTTCCCCAAAGCCCCCTTCACCCCATCCATCCACCTCATCCTATGACGACCCTTCATGTTCACTCCCCCCACATCTGCCTTCCATACCTCTTTTACTAGTCTTTCTTCACTCATTCTTTCCATGTGTCCAAACCATCCTAATATTCTTTCACCTCCTCATTTCTCACTCTATCTAGCCTAGTAACCCCCATCATACTTCTCAGACACCTCATCCCAAACACATTCAAACTCCTTCTCTCTTCTTCTCTTATGTTCCATGTTTCTGCCCCATACAGTGCTGTTGGCACAATCACTCCTTCATACAGTCTCCTCTTAGCATCCATTCCCAAATGTCTATTCCTCATTACACTCTTTAATCCACCAAGGCATTTACTTGCTTCTCTCAATCTACATTCTACCTCCACCTTCACTCCACCTTTTCCTGCCACATTTGTACCCACGTATCTAAAACTATCCACTTCCTCCAGTCGCTCTCCCTTAATGCTCACTTCCAGTCTGCTGCCACTTTCACCCCTTGTAAATCTCATCACCTTACTTTTACCCACATTTATCTTAACTTTCTTCTATCACATACTCTTCCAAACTCTGCCACCAACTTCCTCAATCCCTCCTCCGATCCTGCCACAAGCGCAGTGTCGTCCGCAAACAACAGCTGGCTCACCTCCCACTTTTCTCCATTTTCTTTAACCATCTCCAATCCCTTGCCCACGACTCTTGCATTTACCTCTCGCACTACCCCATCCATGTATAAGTTGAACAGCCAGGGTGACATAACGCATCCTTGACGAAGTCCCACCTTTACCTCGAACCACTCACTCTCTCCATTTCTAATCCTGACACAAGCTCTACTACTCTCATAAAAACTCTTGACAGCTTCCAGAAGCTTTCCTTCTATCCCGTATATCTGCATAACCTCCCACAGTGCCTTTCTGTCTACCCTATCATAAGCTTTTTCCAGATCCATAAAAGCCCAAAAACATCCTTTCCCTTTCCTATAGCTTTCTCACATATCTGTCTTACCACAAAGATCTGATCTACACAACCTCTACCTGTCCTAAATCCACACTGTTCCTCACCAATTATTCCCTCTGTTCTTCTCCTAATCCTCTCAATCAAGATCCTCCCATAAGCCTTCCCAACTACACTTAACAAGCTAATCCCTCTGAAACTACTACATTCACACTTGTCCCCTTTTCCCTTGTAAAGTGGAACTACACAGGCACTCCTCCAGTCCTCCGGCTCTACCCTCTCTCCAGCAAACATTAAATAACCTCACCAACCAGTCCACCATCACTGTACCTCCCTTTTTCAGACATTCTGCAAAGCATCCATCCAGACCAGGTGCCTTACCTACTTTCATCATCTTAACAACTGCCTTCACCTCATCCTTCCTTATTTCTCCTCCATTCTCCTCACTCATCACTCTCATTTTCTTCGCATTCCCCACTGCAGCTATCTTTCCTTCCCCATCCTCCTTCACATTTAACAACTCCCTAAAATATTCTGCCCATCTTCCACTTACTGCCTTCTCTTCCATTATCATCTCTCCATCTGCACCTTTTACCTTTTCTTCTCTACTTGATTCGCCTCCTCTTCCTCTCCCATTTCACATCTGCTCTCCTCTTTGCAACCTTTACCTTTTGCTTTACTTCTCTTTTCTTTTCTTTGTACCTCTCATATGTCTCCCTCGTCCTATTTTGTAACCAATCTGTGTAAGCTCGCTTCTTCTCTTCTACAACCTTCTTTGTTTCCTCATCCCACCATTCACTACCCTTTCTTCTATTTCCCCCTGTTCTTCTTGTTCCACACACCATCCTTGCACACTTTATGACTCCCTCCTTGAACCATCCCCATTTCTCCTCCACACTCAGCTCTACTCTATCCTTTACTCCCTCCCACTCCTCCTTCAGCTTCTTTCTGTACTCCTTCTCCTTTTCCTTTTCATTCAAAGAGTTCACTCTAAGAATCTCCCTACCTTTTGTCCCTTTCCTCTTTCTCCATCTATCCTCCACTCTCAACTTACCTTCCACCAAAAACTGATCTGATATTCCCCCACCCTCTCTCCTTAGCACATGTACATCCTTAACTCTTCCTATCGTAATCCTATTTACCACTACATAATCCATTAGCGCTCTGTCTACCACCCTTCCCTCCACCACCCTCTCCCTTGTGTACTTATGCTTGACTTTCTTCCGAAACACTGTATTTGCTATCATCAACTCTCTTTCTAGACACATTTCCACCATCAACTCTCCACTATGATTCTTTCCTGGAACTCCACATTTCCCAACCACTCCATCAACTACCATTTCCTACCCTAGCATTAAGGTCTCCCAGTACTATAACATTGACATTTCTTCCTAAATCCTCTATGCACTCATTTAGATCTATCCAAAAGGCCTCCCTTTCTTCTACACTCTTCTCACTGCCACGCCCATATGCACTTACAAAGACCCACATCTCCTTCCCCAGTTTCATTTTCAACAACATTATCCATGAGGAAACCTCCTTCCACTCCACTACCTGTTTACCTATCTCTTCACTTACTAGAATAGCCACCCCTTCCCTCCCTCGCCCTTTCTTCACTCCTGATAACCTCCCACTTACACTCCCAAACATACACTCACCCTTCCCTTTCAACTTAGTTTCACTCAAAGCCAACACATCCATCTTTCTTCTCACAAACATACTACCTATCTCTTCCCTTTTACTCTCATCTGTACCACATCCACGCACATTAAAAGACCCAATCCTTAGGGTGCTGGTCCGAGAACTTCCAGACCCTCTTATGCCTTCTCTTTTTTGTTTAGGAATATCCCCTGTGGGGCTACAAGGAGAAGGATGCCTAGTCCCAATCCCCGTCCCTTTCTTCTCGCCTCTTACGATCCAAGTGGGAATACTTGGTGGCAGTATTCTTTTCCTCCACCACAGGGAATTCCCCCGTCACAGAAAAAGAATACTCAGAGAAATGGTACAGGATAGCAACAAGGGGTTGGGGGACAGCATAACGGAGGGACAGTCGTAGTATAAAAGTGTCATCATTTCTCTATGAACAGAGTTTTCCTCTATCATAGACAAAATGATGTGTGTCTCTGGTCCGTAGGGGCGCCCCATATAGACCCTAAAGTATCAACTGCATGCTACTTTGCCACAATAACAAGCAGCCAATATCGCAGACGGACAAAGTATATATAGAAATATTAGATTCCGTTCACTTCGAACTGATGCGCATAGTAAAGAACTCAATTAGCTTTACGTTTTCATTGTCTATATACATATCAATAGTAATAATGCCTTTAATAGTCTATATTAATATTTATTATAAATTAATTTTCATTAAATTTATTAGAAAACAGAAGAATAAAATTCTACATTTATTCTACATATTCTACGAATTGTCGACACAGCGTCATCAGTAGCTTTTGTTTTCCACAATAGCAGACGAATTCTACAATTCGACGGTACAAGTGCTCACCTGTGGCTATGAACTCTGGACTTGTGCATCATAGATGGGTTAGTTTGATAGAAGGTTATGAACAAAGTTGACATTGAAAAACTAGAAATTAGTTGTGGAGTAGTTGGGTCAGTCATTTTTTGCGCGAGGGCCGACGTCATATTTTTTTGGTGTTTGATCAAACATTTTGGTGTTTTATGATTTTTTGTTTTATTGGACCAAATGACAAGACATCTTGTCATCGGAGTTTAATGGGTTAACGCTGGTGTAATACATTCTCATTATATAGTCCCTCTATTTTCTTTCCGCTGTTATTAAATGCAGGTATATGTCTCATGTGCTCCTAGTCATAAATGTTGTGATATTAACGCTGGTGTAATACATTCTCATTATATAGCCTTTCTATTTTTTCCGGTGCTATTAAATGGCGGAACAGTTAGGTACGATTTTTTTTATGAGGCTCACTATTTATTTCCTATCGTAGCATTCAAATTCATTACGAAGACAGGTCAGCCAAGGCATACAAATACACATTATAGCAAGGTATTTAGCGATTTGTCGCTGCAGATTGTCAACCACAAAATGGCGGCCATCTATAGACACAATCAACTTCGCTAAATCTAGCGATTCCTCGCTGCCGCTATGTGAACCACAACATGGCTGCCATGTATAATCCCAAATACACGGAACACTCCCGCCAACCTGGGTGATTTCTCCCTATTTCTATGATATTCCTGGCTCTACATTGCATACATCTGAGCTTTTGCAAACGCCCATTACCCCATTTATTGCTTCTCCCCACCCAAAAACCCCGTTTTCCCACACGTCCCCCTCAGATCGTTCTGGTAAGCGAGGTAACCCAAGTTACATATCTTTCATATTCAATATCTCGAGAACTACGCATTTGCGAAGGAATTCAAGTACACCACTGTTCATATCACAACATTTATCACTAGGAACACATGGGCCATATATCAACTTGAACCATTGTGTGCACATATAAATTGACCCAAATTTTATTCCACAGAAGTCTGGGAATGAGGACAAATACCACCTGAAGTGGGTTTTACAATTATACCTGAGCCGTGGCGGCGCCATGGGGGGGCTTGGGGGGGCATTACCCCCCCCAAAAAAGTGGCCGGCCCCCCCATTAGCCCCCCCAACTGAAATGAGTAAATTAAAAATTTAAAACACTCATTGAAATAATTTTTATTAAGTGGAATTTTTAATTGCCAGGGCTAAAGATTTGTCAGCCATCAGTGCTAGCTCTACCATTAACCCCCTCCCCTTCTGAAATGAGAATAATATATGTGTATTATCATATTACTATTAGCACCCCCAAAAATTTGCTCAGCCCCCCCTTAGCCTCCCCAACTAAAAATTCCTGGCGCCGCCGCTGTACATGAGGCAACAGCTATGGTAGTGGCATTGCAAGTTTTCAAATTATTCAGTCTATTGTTAATTTTTTTTCTTACATAATTCTTGTCAAACATGGTGGGAGTGGATTTTGTGCCTTTGTTTTTGGCTACCTCCCTTGTAAGGAGGAAAAAGCTGTTGGTATGTATGTGTTCTCCCTTCATCACCTATTCCCCCACTTAAGGAGATGCATATTAATTTTTACTTCCTTTTTGTGCAGAAACTTTTTGATAGGCTGTGCTGCTTTTTTTTTTTTTTTTCTCCCCAGACATTTCTTCTCTCCTTGCTCTTGTGCTTACATTATCTTCTCTTCAGATTGAGAAAGGCTTTTACATACACAAGCCTGCCATACACATCACATGCACATGGGTCATAACGTAGTGTCTCAAATGGTTCAGCTAGAAAATGCTGGATCCAAATTTTATATGATGAGAATATTGACAAGCATATGTCTGATAACATGATGCTAAATTTTTAACCTGAGTTAAGTGTTAGATTAGATTTTGCTTGCAAATGTGTAGGAAATTTGACATTTGAAATCTTTGCAGGTCTGAATAGAACCTGGGACTCCTACATGTCATCAAGGTAAGCATAACCCATAGTATTTATACTAAATGTAGATGTACTGAATATTGGTCTCTTGGCATGGAAGAGTAGTATACTCTAGACCAGTGTTTCTCAACCTTTTTACCCTTGCGTAACCTTTGAAATAAATTACGTCTCAAGGAACCCTTGCGCCCACCCCCCAAAAAAAAAGTATATCTTTCTAATTTTATTGTCATTGTGATAATAGGTTAGATAGGGTGATGTCTGTATTACATTATTGGAATAACCAAGAATATGTCGTGCATGTTTAATTATATTACGTATATGCATACATATACCAAGGCTTTTTCCCCCTTAAAAGGGAAGTAGCCATAAGGGAAAAGGCATAAAATCATTCCCACCCATTCCATCCCTGAATACACTCCACACCCCTCCACCCACCCTTTTATCTTAACACCTCCTGGATGACGGGACATCCCTGCACCTTGTCCACTGCCCTGGGTCAGAAGCAGTGTCGCAAGACACAGCACATCCACAGCAAGCCCGCTTCATTAAATCAGCAACCCCCCCTCTCCGTCCCCCATGCATAAAAGAAGAAGACAGGGAGAAATCCCTTCGGGCTGCGTCAAATTTTGCTCACACATACTACCTCACCCCCCCATTCCCCCGCCCAATCCACCTCATGCATCACAACATCATCCATATACAACCATTCTCCATTCACCCGTCTTCTGTCCTCTCCCGTCCTTCCTCAACAGACATTCCCCTCTTCCCCAAAGCCCCCTTTGCATTACGTATATGAAATTAAATAAAAAAAATAAAAAGTGCATTAGCTTATCTCGCTTGTTCTTGCGGAACCCTTAGGGTTCTGGGGAACCCTGGTTGAGAAACACTGCTCTAGACGACCAAAATCAAATGTGCCATGATCAGAGATTGAGACATTGATGGATGAAATGATGGTCTTGCTGCATTACTTGTGATCTGGGGACAAGAATGGCCCTCCATCCACAAGATGTAATAAGTCATTCTTTTACCCTGTATGTTGATAACCCCAGAAAATGCGATCAAGCTGGTTCATGGAATATGGGGGTCCCTCAGATACAACTACAAATATAAAGAGGATGCTTGCATCCTTGTATACTTGCACCTTGTTATGCTAACGTCAGCATCATCATGTACTAGTTGATGTAAGATAAGGTTGTTGTTGTTGTTGTTGTTGTTGTCGTTGTTGTCTGTAAGATAAGGTTGTAAGAATGGTTGTAGTTGGGAGATGCTAGGAGTGTCGAGTTCCACAGGGAACTGGCCAGCAAGAATAAAGTGGGTGAGGAGGGTTTTGCTGTGGAGTTGCCCTTTTGATGCATTGTCTTAAACTCAAGTAGTGATGGGAGCAGGATAACTTTATCTGTAAGCATTGGTTAATGGTGCTTAACCCATCGCCCCTAATTCTAAAGAGGGAAAGTACCTTTGGTGCAAGTTATGCATATGTGAAGGTTGTGGAATATTGAGCCAATTGGATCTTAAATAAGGAGAGTATTGACAAGCATATGTCTGACCATATGATGCCAAGCATATAGTCCAAGTTTAGCATTTAGTAAGATTGTGGAAGTGGATGTGTAAAAGTTTTAACAGAATGAAATCTGCAGGTTTGGAGTGATGAGAATGGGAAGCAATCTGTAGTTTACTTTACTTGAAATAGTCTTGAGGCATGGAATAGAAATCTCGCTGCCAATATTTTTCCCCCCACATAAGGGAGGTAGCCAAATCAAAGGCGCGTACCCGCTTTCATCCACCACCCTTTCCCCTCCTCACATAATAGCTCATGAGTAAATAAAGAGTTTCATAAATCTTCCAGATCTCCCAAAGCCGTTCTGTTCATTATCCCACAATTTGTTGGTTGTGCAGTCCCAAAGCAGCTGGGAGTGGGTCCTTGGTACCTCCATTGATTACTAGAGAGAAGCGTGTTACATTAGTCGCTAATTGGAGGAGGCCTCTTGATACCTGTCAGCTCTTGCATTCAAAGGTAGAAGAAATGCAGAGCAAATTGATGAGATCTTGGGACAAGTCTGAAGAAGTTGAAGATAGCAGGGAAGTGACTCTTAGGTCCTTGTAGGCCATTGTTGACCCCACACCTATTGATACCACTGAACAAATCCTAAATTGTAATAGTTACATGATGTGTGTAGGTTGCAATACTAGGCCATTTGCTTTTTATACCAAAGTTGCACTCAAATTTCACTAGCATATTTTTTCCTTTCAGAATGTGGTGAATCTTCAGTCTGCAATAAGGTTTGTACTTGTGCTGTGGATTAATTTTATTGCATCTCTAATAATGATGATAATTGAAATCCTTGATTTCACTGAGAGTAAGTCAAAAGGATTCTGACAAGATTACATAATGTTTTATGTGAGGTATTAGTACTGTGGCCTCAATTTGTCATTGGTTTGTTTCAGGTTGCTTGGAGAAACAAAAGAGTGCTGGTGAGCAACTAAGGGAAAAATACCAGACAAATCACAAGAGAAATATGGGAAGTTGTGAAGGATAAGAGAAGCTAGACGAAGAATAGGTACGTTTCAAGATAGTACAGTACACTAAGATGGGTTGAAAGTGGGAGGGAGCAGTTGGTGGGATTAAATAAGTTTGATGGCAGAGTAGAACTAAGATAACATACAAGATGTACAGATGAGGAAAGTGAAACTAGAGGACAGGGAGGCTGAGAATGAAGTAGGGTGGGCGATTGGTGAGGAATTTGAATTGTTTTTGGAAAGGAGGGAAGAATGAACAGGGCTAAGTTGGGTTGAGAGAAGGTAAAGGATGCTGTTGGACAGGTATGACGGTGAAGAGAGATGGATAGAGTATTGTGGGGTTCTTAGATGTAGAAGGGGATAAGGTAGTTTAGTGGCAGTAGTTGGTAGAAAAGGAGGGTAGCACTGTAGAAGGTGGGAGAGGAGAAAAAGCATTGATAGCTGCGAAGTTGTCAGTTAGGTGTCTGAGGAAGGGTGTAGCTGTGTAATGGGTGGTGAGGACTTGTACTTAGGGTAGAGAAGTGTGGAGTAATGGATGTAGTTCCCCTGCACAAAAAAATGGGAAATGTGTTGACTTGTTGGTGGTAAGGCGTGCAATTGAATGTTTACTAGGGAGAATAGTTAGCAATGGGGGGGGGGGAATAGGAAAGGGTGTGTGTAAAAGTTAAGGCAAGTTTTTGTAATAATGATTTTTACCACAGACCTGTTCTGAAAAAAGTGTGAAATAATATTGGTATCTGACATTTTGATCATTGAAGATTGGTAATTCATAGAAAGTTTTTTTTTTTTTTTAGCATTACCATTTTCTTAATTTCAGAGATAGAACAGTCTCTGCATTTATATTTTTGGCTTGGAGATCAAAGTGAAGTGGATTTGTTTCCATTTTGCTCATCTTGGACAACCATGGCCAAAAGGTAAGTTTGTGTGAAAGTGGAATGCTGTAAGAGAGTTGGTCTGTGGTAGTTGGAAGCAAACTTGAGAACTGCATGGAGAAATGTCGGTGGAAGCAATGAAAGGAATGGACAATGTATTGGTATTGATTTTGTACAGAATTGAGGATTAATAACTAGTGAATGTGAGGATTAGTAATGGACAGATTGAATGGTCTCGGATGGATGTGGGGATGCACCAGGGTCGTGATTTTGCCTTTCATGTTGCACTTGATGTGGCTTAATGTCTTGATGGATTGCTTAGAATTTAGGTGAAGACTGGATTGATATATTGATAGGATGCTTGAAAGCTGTTTGTATTGCATTGTAGGTTCTGCAGAAAATTTATCCTTTGAGTGGAGGTGTGGATTATGTGATGCATTGGAGTGGTTAAATGTGAATGGTGTTTTGGTGCAGCCCAGAGGGGACATGGTGGGGGTGTTGCAGAGTAAACGAAGGAGCCTTGCTGTTGATGTGCTGTGTCTTGCTGCATTGCTTATGACCCAGGGCAATAGGCGTGATGCAGCGATAACCTGCTATCCAGGAGTACCAAAGAAAAGGAGGGAGGGAGGGGTGGGGAATGGGAGTGGAGTGGGTGGGGATAAAATGGGTGGGAGTGGAATTCTTCCTATTGACCTTGTACATTCTTGCATGTACCTTACAAGGTAGGTAGCCAAAGTCAAGGACACAATTCCTCGTTACTGAAAAATAAATTTGGTAATTATTTTGGTAATACATTGGTTAGCACAGAAGTGAAGTTATTTAATTGTTGACAGGTCCAGCCATGTATTAATGAAGCTGCTCCGCAGATGCTGGATTTGCCTCTTAGGGATGCAAATGCTGGTTAGTTGTTTGCTATTTTAGTTGTAGTCTTTGGTGTTTATAATCAAAGCAGAATAACTTTGGGATAATAACCAGTAGTAAATGATGAGTTAGATGACGAGACCTAAGACAGGCTTACCCGCATGTCATTTGGTGTGGACCGAGGCATTTGACTGAATGTTGTAATAATTTTTCGGTAATGAATTTGTTTGCATGGAGTAAAGTTTATTAAATTGTTGACAGGTCTATGCACGAATGAAGATGCCAAAGATACTGGATTCGGGATGCAAATACCGGTAAGATTTGTTATTGTTGCAGGGATGAATTTTTGAGAAGATACTGAGGTATTTCCCCCATAAAAGGAGAAGTAGGCATAATCCCTCTCCTACCCATTTCATTCACACCCACTCAACTCCCATTCACCACCCCTCCTTCCCTCCCTCCCTTCCTTCTTTGTAAAGATGAAGGCAAAATAACTTATTTTGGGATAATGACCTACAGAGAGTAAATGATGAGTTAGATGACGAGACCTAGGACAGGCTTACCCGCCTGCCATTTGGTGTGGACCGAGGCATTTGACTGAACGTCGTCATCAAGAACAGACAGGAGAAGTGTGGTGATGGTGCCTTACAAATTTGATTTTACCAATTTTCAGGTGGAAGTGTGCTGGTAGTTGTCTGGTCAAGTCCTCACAATTGAGGTAGCCAAAAAGGGAAAGGCATAAAATCATTTCCACCCATTCCATCCCTGAATACACTCCACACCCCTCCACCCTCCCTCTCATCTGAGCACCTCCTGGATGACGGGTCATCCCTGCACCTTGTCCACTGCCCTGGGTCAGAAGCAGTGTCACAAGACACAGCACATCCACAGCAAGGCCGCTTCGTTAAATCGGCGACACCCCCTTCTCCGTCCCCCCATTGCATAAAAGTAGAAGGCCGGGGAGAAATCCCTTCGGGCTGCGTCAAATTTTGCTCACACACACTACCTCACCCCCCCCCTGCCCATTCCACCTCATGCAATCACAACTCTCTGGAAAGACGCAGAGTGCGGGGTGATCTAATAGAAGTGTTCAAGTGGATCAAAGGCTATAACAAGGGTGATGCAAACAAGGTCATCATAATAAAACAACAGGGCAGGACTCGCAGTAATGGGTACAAACTGGACAAATTTAGATTTAAGAAGGAAATAGGCAAGAATTGGTTTACTAATAGGGTGGTCGATGAATGGAATAAACTTAGTAACCATGTAGTAAGCGCTGAAACTATCAGTTGTTTTAAAAAACGATTAGACAACTTTATGGATGGGGATGACAGGTGGTGATGGATACGGAGCTGCCTAGTGTAGGCCTTATGGTCTTTTGCAGTCTCCTTTATTTCTTATGTTCTTATGTTCTTATATACAACCATTCTCCATTCACCCCTGTCTTCTGTCCTCTCCCGTCCTTCCTCAACAGACATTCCCCTCTTCCCCAAAGCCCCCTTCACCCCATCCATCCACCTCATCCTAGGACATCCCCTCATGTTCACTCCCTCCACATCTGCCTTCCATACCTCTTTTACTAGTCTTTCTTCACTCATTCTTTCCATGTGTCCAAACCATCCTAATATTCTTTCATCAACCCTATCTCCTTTCACCCCCCCTTGTCACCACTGTCACTTAAATTTGACTTGTAATATCACTCGTCTCAAGGCCCCTTGCCTTCTTTTCCTGTAGTCTCACTATTTTCTAGGCCCCGTGCCTAGTTCTCTCGTCCTTTGGGTTAATAAAAGGGTGGTGAATTTTCTTTCTTCTTTCACTGTAATTTCACCTTCTGCTTACACTCGGGATCTCTCTTCTCTCGTCTCTACATCGTCTCCTGATCCTCTCTCGATCCTCTCTATATCTTCTCTCTTGAGATCCCGTATCCTACGCTAAGCTACCTTCGTCTGACGTCACTAATTTTTCTAATCCAATCTCCAGTGACGTTTCAAATAAATGTCACTCCTTATGGGCGTGACTTTGAATTCATGCACCAATAGTTTTTTCCTCCTTCTCCACCTTGCACCAAACCGGAAAGCCATTACAATGCCACCAGCAAAAATTGTTTACCTCAGCATTAGTCAAACGAAGGTAACCTGCGCTTACAGAGTTTGATTACACATCGATTATAAAACAGTCACCACCGTCGGTGTGTTTACATAGACAAAACGTCGCCCTCACATAGACATAACATCGCCCTCGAGCAGGCGTCGAGTCTGAATTGTTCTAATGCCCTAGCTCATTTCCATTCGTACACTACCGGCCTCTTACACTCCCAGCTCCTTTTCCACCTTTGTTCTCCTCCTCACCTCCTCATTTCTCACTCTATCTAGCCTAGTAACCTCCATCATACTTCTCAGACACCTCATCTCAAACACATTCAAACTCCTTCTCTCTTCTTCTCTTATGTTCCATGTTTGTGCCCCATACAGTGCTGTTGGCACAATCACTCCTTCATACAGTCTCCTCATAGCATCCATTCCCAAATGTCTATTCCTCATTACACTCTTTAATCCACCAAGGCATTTACTTGCTTCTCTCAATCTACATTCTACCTCAACCTTCACTCTACCTTTTCCTGCCACATTTGCACCCAAGTATCTAAAACTATCCACTTCCTCCAGTCGCTCTCCCTTAATGCTCACTTCCAGTCTGCTGCCACTTTCACTCCTTGTACATCTCATCACCTTACTTTTACCCACATTTATCTTAACTTTCTTCTATCACATACTCTCCCAAACTCTGCCACCAACTTCCTCAATCCCTCCTTCGATCCTGCCACAAGTGCAGTGTCGTCCGCAAACAACAGCTGGCTCACCTCCCACTTTTCTCCATTTTCTTTAACCATCTCCAATCCCTGACCCACTACCCTTGCATTTACCTCTCGCACCACCCCATCCATGTATAAGTTGAACAGCCAGGGCGACATAACGCATCCTTGACGAAGTCCCACCTTTACCTCGCACCACTCATTCTCTCCATTTCCAATTCTGACGCAAGCTCTACTACTCTCATAAAAACTCTTGACAGCTCCCAGAAGCTTTCCTCCTATCCCGTATATCTGCATACCTCCCACAGTGCCTTTCTGTCTACCCCATGATAAGCCTTTTCCAGATCCATAAAAGCCCAAAAAACATCCTTCCCCTTTCCTATAGCTTTCTCACATATCTGTCTTACCACAAAGATCTGATCTACACAACCTCTACCTGTCCTAAATCCAAACTGTTCCTCACCAATTACGCCTTCTGTTCTTCTCCTAATCCTCTCAATCAAGATCCTCCCATAAGCCTTCCCAACTACACTTAACATGCATGACTTACCCACGCCAGACACCTCAGAAATACAAATCTCTTCCTACGCAGACGACATAACAATCACATGCACACATCGTAACACAGACAAAGCTGCAGAAATAATCCAGCCTTACCTTGACACACTCAACACATGGTTCATCACAAACAGACTCAAAATAGCTCCAACCAAATCTACAGCAACACTTCTCACCAACTGGACAAAAGAACACAAATACATACCTCATCTCTACATCAACAACACTCTAATACCACACACAAACACACCGAAAATTCTTGGTGTAACATACGATACATCCATGTCTTTCAAACAACACCTCACAAATATAAAAAACAAATGCACACCTAGACTTAACGCACTTAAGTCAATCACAGGAACAACATTTGGACAAAACAAAGAAACTAATATAACAATATACAAACAATGCATACGCTCAGTGATGAATTATGCGAGTCCTGCATGGGCTCCTAATCTCAGTGAGACACACCACAACACCCTTCAAATCATACAAAACAAAGCCCTAAAAACAATTACAGGCTGCACAAATACATCACCTACAGACCATTTACACCATGAAACAAAAGTCCTCAAAGTCAAGGACCACCTCGACATGAGAGGCACACAAACACTTGCTGCAGCCACCACAAACACATCACACCCGCTACACTACATAGCAGAGCACCCACACACACCAAGAAACATTAAAACTACACCCAAAGACCTTTATTACGCACAGATACTCTCTTCTCTTCCTTCACAACCACCAAATACCAGCCTCCGGAAACATATTCATAATCATATCACTCACCGCTCCATTAACACACTGAAAGACAACACACTGCTGCATGCCAGACCCCCTGATATCCACCCTTCTGAATCCTCTCTCCCACGAAAGGACAGAGTCCACTTGGCCAGACTGCGATGCGGTCACCACCCAGCACTTCTAAGCTACCAGAAGAGGCTGGACGACCGTGTTGTGAACAGCTGCCCAGGATGTAACACTTCACCCCATACCATACAACACATAATGGAAGACTGCATTATACACAATCATGCACGCAAACAACACAACATACACTCTATAAAGGATTTGTGGGAAAACCCAGTTTCGGCTGTGGCCTTCCTTGGGGAGACGGGACTGCTCGGACAGACAGTCTAGGGAACGACAACAACAACAACTACACTTAACAAGCTAATCCCTCTGAAACTACTACATTCACACTTGTCCCCTTTCCCCTTGTAAAGAGGAACTATACAGGCACTCCACCAGTCCTCCAGCACTCTACCCTTTCTCCAGCAAACATTAAATAACCTCACCAACCAGTCCACCATCACTGTACCTCCCTTTTTCAGACATTCTGCAAAGCATCCATCCAGACCAGGTGCCTTACCTACTTTCATCATCTTAACAACTGCCTTCACCTCATCCTTCCTTATTTCTCCTCCATTCTCCTCACTCATCACTCTCATTTTCTTCGCATTTCCCACTGCAGCTATCTTTCCTTCCCCATCCTCCTTCACATTTAACAACTCCCTAAAATATTCTGCCCATCTTCCCCTTACTGCCTTCTCTTCCATTATCATCTCTCCATCTGCACCTTTTACCTTTTCTTCTCTACTTGATTCGCCTCCTCTTCCTCTCCGAATTTCTCTCCAAAACATCTTTTTATTACTTTCAAAAATTTTCTGTCATACTCTTACCCCATTTCACATCTGCTCTCCTCTTTGCAACCTTTACCTTTTGTTTTACTTCTCTTTTCTTTTCTTTGTACCTCTCATATGACTCCCTCATCCTATTTTGTAACCAATCTGTGAAAGCTCGCTTCTTCTCTTCTACAACCTTCTTTGTTTCCTCATCCCACCATTCACTACCCTTTCTTCTATTTCCCCCTGTCCTTCTTGTTCCACACACCATCCTTGCACACTTTATGACTCCCTCCTTGAACCATCCCCATTCCTCCTCCACACCCAGCTCTACTCTATCCTTTACTCCCTCTCACTCCTCCTTCAGCTTCTTTCTGTACTCCTTCTCCTTTTCCTTTCCATTCAAAGAGTTCACTCTAAGAACCTCCTTACCTTTTGTTCCTTTCCTCTTTCTCCATCTATCCTCCACTCTCAACTTACCTTCCACCAAAAAATGATCTGATATTCCCCCACCCTCTTCCTATCATAATCCTATTTGCCACTACATAATCCATTAGCGCTCTATCTACCACCCTTCCCTCCACCACCCTCTCCCTTGTGTACTTATGCTTGACTTTCTTCCGAAACACTGTATTTGATATCATCAACTCTCTTTCTAGACACATTTCCACCATCAACTCTCCACTACGATTCTTTCCTGGAACTCCACATTTCCCAACCACTCCATCAACTACCATTTCCTACCCTAGCATTAAGGTCTCCCAGTATTATTACATTGACATTTCTTCCTAAATCCTCTATGCACTCATTTAGATCTATCCAAAAGGCCTCCCTTTCTTCTACACTCTTCTCACTGCCACGCCCATATGCACTTACAAAGACCCACATCTCCTTCCCTAGTTTCACCTTCATCCACATTATCCATGAGGAAACCTCCTTCCACTCCACTACCCGTTTACCTATCTCTTCACTTACTAGAATAGCCACCCCTTCCCTCCCTCGCCCTCTCTTCACTCCTGATAACCTCCCACTTACACTCCCAAACTTACACTCACCCTTCCCTTTCAACTTAGTTTCACTCAAAGCCAACACATCCATCTTTCTTCTCACAAACATACTACCTATCTCTTCCCTTTTACTCTCATCTGTACCACATCCACGCACATTAAAAGACCCAAACCTTAGGGTGCTGGTTGGAAAACTCCCAGACCCTCTTATGCCTTTGCTTTTTCTTTTAGGAATGTCCCCTGTGGGGCTACAAGGAGAAGGATGCCTAGTCCCAATCCCCGTCCCTTTCTTCTCGCCTCTTACGATCCAAGTGGGAATACTTGGTGGCAGTATTCTTTTCCCCCACCACAGGGAATTCCCCCATCACCGAAAAAGAATACTCAGAGAAAGGGTGCAGGACAGCAACAAGGGGTTGGGGGACAGCATAATGGAGGGACAGTCGTAGTATAAAAGTGTCATCATTTCTCTATGAACAGAGTTTTCCTCTATCATAGACGAAATGATGTGTGTCTCTGGTCCGTAGGGGCGCCCCATATAGATCCTAAAGTATCAACTGCATGCTACTTTGCCACAATAACAAGCAGCCAATACCCCAGACAATTGAGGTAGGTATTAATTCAAAAAAAGTGTCAAGTATTGATGATCATGATGAGAATCTAGACACCTCTTAAATGAGAGAATAATGATTAACCATTTATAATCTGACAGCTTTCATAAAGGTTCATATACTTCCCTTCCTTTTGGAATTGACTTATTTTTTTCTCTCTCAGCTGTTGAACCAATGTGTGGAGATCTCTTTTTGGACAAGTTTGATTTTGACCAGACTTCAATCAATGGATGGTTGGTATTTGAACTGCAGTAAAGATGTGCTATCACTAATGTTTTATTTTGAGAAAGTAGATAACAATGAACAAGTTAAATGTGAATGTATAGCAGGACTGGTTTTCAATATTGGTATAATTTGCCTAAAACCTTGCAGATAGTGGCTGTTAATGATACAAAAAAAAAATTTAATTGTATGGGTGATACACTAAATGTGTGGACACTAATTTCGGATGAAGATGGATTAGCACACCAGCATCAAACCCGTTATGGTAGGGCACAAGGTTATTGGAATCTAAAATGATTTTTCAAAAATGATGACAACGTATTTGCTACTCTTGACAGTTATATGACAATGTATTACCACCAAGATCTCTGAATGGAAGTAATGAGCATACATACAATTTGATAGCCAAAGATGGGGCTGAATGTTTCATCTTTATTTTTCTAGGACTGAACATAGTGAGAGGCAAAGGATACAAGTTGGAACACCCATCAAGTTGCCTTAAATGTAGCCTGCTGTATCTGATAACATTCGACAGTTGAAAATGTTATATGTGTGTAAATATATATATATATTTGTAATGATGATTTTTCCACAGACCTATTCTGAAAGAAATGTAGAAATATATAGGTATCTGCTAAATTGGTTGTAGAAAACTAGTACTTGTTAGTGATTTTTTTTTACTGAAAGTTTTCTTAATTGCAGTAATCGAACATCAGCATTGTTGGTTTGAAGTTCAGATTGACTGGATTTCTTTCCTTGGCCCATCTTCTGCACACCTGAAGACCTCCAAGATATAATTGTCCAGGATTTGAAGAAGATTACTTGGAGGTGAGGAAAGTGGGGTTGGAAGAGCAGATAGGGATGATGTAAGTATTGGGATGGTTTGGACATGTGGAAAGAATGGGTGTAGAAAGCTGTGGATGGAGTGAACTTCTGGGGATGATGGAGGATGAGGTAAATGGGGGCAAGGAAGGGAGAGGCAGGAGATAAGGGTGAGTGGAGAATGGCTGTGTATAGTTGAAACTTGGATGGGAGGAGGGGGTGGGTTGAGTAGGGAGTATTTGAATGTTTTGACACAGCCTGAGGGGATCCCTGTCTTTATGTGCAGCATGATGAGATGGAGGGGATGTTGCCAGTTGAAGCAGCCTTGCTGTGGATGTACCGCATTGCTGCTGCTGAACCAGGGCGGTGGGTGTGGGACAAAGGTATAGTTAGCTCTGCCTGAATGTAGGGGATGGTAATGTCGCTTATGATGAGCCTATCAGGTATGCATGAGGGGTTGTTCACATCTGCAGTGGATGAAGGTTAGGTGATTTGTCACGTGGACCAGTAAGGATGAGCCTAGTTTGGCTGTTGGACCCTGTTGTGGGCGAGTAGTCTTGCCAACCAATCTCTTGTTTGGTAATACTGGTGAAGCTTTCTTCAAGGTTGTATGTCCAATGTTTGGATGAAGTTGGGGATGGGGGAGTGACGATCAGTCTTGCTCAGGTCCAGGTGTCTTACAAGAGACTTGTACCCTCGGCCACAGTAGTGTGTTGTCAAGGTTGACCACCTCTTTGAATGCATGTTGTGTTGCTGTTTAAACATCTGAACAGGGAAGTGTAGGTGTTTGAGAATGGGAAAGGTGTGGTAGATGTATAATTTAAAGGGATTGTGCTGCACAGTTGAGCTGTTGACCTAAATGATGAAGTTCTATTGTGAACCCCAGGATTGCAACAGAGTCAGCAATGGCAGAACCCACTGTTTTGGATCCTGGGAACTGTGCTTACCTGCCACAAGGCTGTCGGAAGCTGGGATTGTTTAACTCCTTAACTGGTTGAGATTCATTTATGTACATCGTGTTTTCTTTATTTCAGGAAGTAGTTCGAAGAGCTGGGTAAAATAAATTGTAGTGATGTTGGCTAGGTCCTCAAATGAATCTCCCAATGTGTGGTGCATAATGGACTGGACTTTACCATCGGGTAAGTTTGAGTAATGTCAATTCTTTGGAGGGCTATATGAATGCAGACCTGTATTCTACAAGTGTTGTAATGCTGAAAAACTAGTATGGGTTGGAGGTTTTCAATTGTATGATGAAAGCACTTTCTTTCACATTTGCGGTTTCCAGCAGAGGTTTATCCCATGAAGGCCAATGTGTTGTCTGATTATACTGTTAGTTAAGACGTTCTAATTGTTGGCAATTTTTGCTACATTATTTAATTATTGGAGGTCCTAATACTGGAAGATCACTTCCTGCTTCAGCACGACATTTTGCAAGTGGTAGAGGTTGCATTGAACACCAGTGGATACTGTTGTTGTTGTCGTTCCCTAGACTGTCCGAGCAGTCCTGTCTCCCCAAGGAATGCCACAGCCGAAACTGGGTTATCCCACAGATACTTTATAGAGTGTATGTTGTGTTGTTTGCATGCATGATTGTGTATAATGCAGTCTTCCATTATGTGTTGTATGGTATGGGGTGAAGTGTTACATCCTGGGCAGCTGTTCACAATGCGGTCATCCAGCCTCTTCTGGTAGCTTAGAAGTGCTGGGTGGTGGCCGCACTGCAGTCTGGCCAGGTGGACTCTGTCCTTTCGTGGGAGAGAGGATTCAGAAAGTTGGATATCAAGGGGCCTGGCATGCAGCAGTGTGTTGTCTTTCAGTGTGTTAATGGAGCGGTGAGTGATATGATTATGAATATGTTTCCGGAGGCTGGTATTTGGTGGTTGTGGAGGAAGAGAAGAGAGTATCTGTGTGTGATACAGGTCTTTGGGTGTTGTTTTAATGTTTCTTGGTGTGTGTGGGTATTCTGCTATGTAGTGTAGCGGGTGTGATGTGTTTGTGGTGGCTGCGGCAAGTGTCTGTGTGCCTCTCATGTCAAGGTGGTCCTTGACTTTGAGGACTTTTGTTTCATGGTGTAAATGGTCTGTAGGTGTTGTATTTGTGCAGCCTGTAATTGTTTTTAGGGCTTTGTTTTGTATGATTTGAAGGGTGTTGTGGTGTGTCTCACTGAGATTAGGAGCCCATGCAGGACTCGCATAATTCATCACTGAGCGTATGCATTGTTTGTATATTGTTGTATTAGTTTCTTTGTTTTGTCCAAATGTTGTTCCAGTGATTGACTTAAGTGCGTTAAGTCTAGGTGTGCATTTGTTTTTTATGTTTGTGATGTGTTGTTTGAAAGACATGGATGTATCGTATGTTACACCAAGAATTTTTGGTGTGTTTGTGTGTGGTATTAGAGTGTTGTTGATGTAGAGATGAGGTATGTATTTGTGTTCTTTTGTCCAGTTGGTGAGAAGTGTTGCTGTAGATTTGGTTGGAGCTATTTTGAGTCTGTTTGTGATGAACCATGTGTTGAGTGTATCAAGGTATGGCTGGATTATTTCTGCAGCTTTGTCTGTGTTACGATGTGTGCATGTGATTGTTATGTTGTCTGTGTAGGAAGAGATTTGTATTTCTGAGGTGTCTGGTGTGGGTTAGTCATGCATGTATAGATTAAAGAGCGTGGGGGATAGAACAGAGCCCTGTGGTATTCCATTCTTAATGTTTCTGATGTGTGATGATTGGCCATTATATGACATGTAAGCATTCCTACCTGCCAGATAATTGGCCAGCCATCTTTTGGTGTTATTGTGCATGTCTGTTTTATATATTTTATTTGTTAGGTTGTGGCGGGGGATAACATCAAAAGCTTTACTAATGTGTAATGTTATAAGAAGTGTTCTGTGGTGGGGCCTATCTGAATTGATGCCATCTAAAATTCTTTGTGTGAGGTTTGTCAGAAGAGTGTTTGTGGAGTGTAGTGGCCTAAAACTGTGTTGTGAGTCAGCAAGTGACAAGTTTAAGTATTAGGCGTTCAATGACTTTAGAGGGGGTGCAGAGAAGTGTGATTGGGTGGTGCGATGTTGGGATTGTTGGGTCTTTGTTCGGTTTTGGAATTGTGATTATTTTACCATGCTTCCTGATGTCGGGTATAGTGTTGTGTGAATAGCAGTAGATTGCAATGTTTGTGAGTGCGTGTATACCTTGTGGTCCAATGTGTTTTAGGTGGATGTTACTTATGTTATCAGGGCCACAGGCAGATGAGTGCTTGAGATTATGTATTATGTGTTTTGTCTGACTGTCTATGAGGGGTGTATAGTCTGAGTCTGTGGGAAAGTCTTTCTTACGTCAAACAGTGCGTCGGTCGTCAGGGTGAGAAGTGAGATGGCTTGTCTGTGCAAAATGATTTATGAGTGTGTTTGCTTGTTGTCTGTTTGAGGGTAGATTGTCTGTTGTTGTGATTATTGCTGCGTGAGAGCGTATTGTGTTACTGTTGGATAGTGTAATGCTGTTGAGTGTTTTGTACAATTTGCTGGTGTTTGTTTTGTGATCAAGTGTATTGATAAAGTTTTGCCAATTTTGTGTTTTTTGTTCGTGTATTTTATTGGCAATCACAGTGTTTAGTGTTTGTATTTGGTCTGCTATGTTTTGAGGGATAGGTGTGGGGGTATTATGTTTAAGTGTGTCTCGTTGTCTGATGAGGCCTTGGATTTCTGGTGTGAAGTTGGGGTTGTGTGATTTTCTGTTGCCTCTAGGGATGTATCTCTTGTCTGCGTTTTGTATGATTGTATTAAAAGTGTGCACAGCATTGTTTATATTTGTGATTGGTGTACTGTTAAGTGTTTCAAAATGTTGTTCTGTTTATTCAGTAAAAGCTTCCCTGTTAGCTCTCTTGTATTTGGTGTATGTGTGTCTGTGGCCAACTGGGGTGCATCTTGTTTTGGTGGTGATGATGATTGGAAGGTGGTCAGAACCAAGGGTTCCGACCACTCTCCATGATGTTGTTGGGGTTAGGCAGGGGGAGCAGAAGGTGATAGGAGAGGAGGGAGTGTAGAGGGCTTGGTGTGGGATATGTGTATGATTATGTGTGTTGTTCATGATAGTCAATGAGTCAAACTGAGTCTGTATATCAAGCTCTCTGTCTGTGTCAGGGTTGTTGACATACCAGGCAGACGACTTGGCGTTGAAGTCACCACCCATAATCAGGTTGGGGATTGAGGCTAGTTGGCTAAATTGAGGCCTGAAGGTGTTTGGAACTGTGGTGGATGATTGGGGGCGAATGTACATGTTAACTATTGTCAGTGTTGATTTGTTGCCTGTGCGAATTCGAATGGATTGGATTTCTGTAGTGTTATCTGTGGTAGGGAGGAGAATTTTGGTTGTGGCACTTGTGTCCACAAAACAGATGGAGTGGTGGATCAGGGTGATGAGTTCACTGCCATTGCCATCAGTCCGGTCTTGTCTGATGGTGGTGTAATTATGAAATGATGGTGTTTTGTGAGAGTGTCTTAGTTTTGTTTCTCGTATAATTACAATGTGCATGTTGTGTTGTTTAAGAAAGTGTTTGAGTTCATGTTTTTTCATGTTAATACCATCAATGTTGTGTTGTAATATGTTGATGTTGTGTGTTCTGTATGTGTTGTATGTTGCCGTTTGGGGTGTTTATGGGGAAGGTATAGGATCTGGGTTAGAGGCGGGGCAAGGAGAGATTGGGGACAAAGGAAGGGGAGTACTGATTGGGGATATGGGCAAAGGGAAATTGGGAGTGGGTAAGGGTGCTGGCTGTGGTTGGGGAGGTGGGAGTGGGGTTACTGGAGGGCAGGTAGAACATGTCCAAATGTTTGTGTTTTGGTTTGTGTCAGCAAGTGTTGTACAAGTGAGGTGGACCCAGTTTTTGCACATATTGCACTGAACTGAGCCCTTTGTCTGTCTGCTCGAAGTAATGGGTTTAGAGCATGTTGGGCATGTGTATTTTGTGGTGGGCCCAGGATTGCTCTCTACATCTCTGGCTAAAAGTAGAAGACGAGGGGTGATCGCCGGAAAATCACCCCTCGGTGCAGAAAAAACGTAACATTGCATGTTGAGAAAAAGGATTGTGGTACAGTAGAAGACCAATTTAACAAACTAATTCAGCCAAGGTCCAGTCCGCTAAATTGAATTTTCCGTTAAATTGAGCGAGTGAGCGTTGGTGTAACAGTGTTGCCAGAGCGGATTATAAAAATGATACGTACCTAAAAATTCCCTAGTGTACACACACATACAGTATATATATTATTGTAAGTGAATTATAGGCAGCACAATCGTGAATTGCAAACGAACAGCAACGTGCAGTAATTTGTTGCAACATGTGTGTGTGTGTGTGTGTGTGTGTGTCGTGTAACAATGATATGAGCTGTCTGTGAATTTCGCGAAATATTAGTCATAGCTTCGTGTTTGGTTCGATGTACATAATTCTAGCGATTAATAGGACTGGGCAGTTGGTTTTTGGATAGTGAGCATTATTGTTGTGTTGTTGCAGAAAACATAGTTCGTTGTTACAGAAGTGTTTTTCGTGGTGATTACTCTCGCGTACTGATTTTGAATTTTCCCATTAACTTACTGTTTCATTATTTTGTTTTCCTATTATACCGTCTATTTCTACTTGAATATATTTCTGCTACAATCATACTTTATACATATACTGAATTATATATTATTGTATATATATTATAGTATGTATATATATATATATATATATATACTATATATATATATATATATATATGCATGCGTTGTTGAAGTCAACAGCTGCGATAGCATTATTATGCTTGTAGAAATGCTTTTCTAAGTTGCGCACCAACGTGCGGTCGTCTGGAAGCAGGTTCTTAAGCAGATTGCTGAAGTCCATGGTGTATATCTCTCGAGACGTCTTTCGGCCTTAACTGGCCATCTTCAGGAGGTGTGGGCTGGTCAAATTGATGACGGAGAATGAATCGAAGTGGCTATGGGACGGTATATAGCGGTGAGGAGTGGATCACCGGGCAGCGCCCGGGGCGGTGGCGTCAGCCAATCAGCGCACGGGAATCATTCTCTGCCTTCTGGTTGGTAAAGACATTTCGGGCTGTTGCTGGATGTTGATAGCGGGCTTTTGGTTGAAAATGAGCACCGCTTCTGTCATTCTTAGTCGTCTGGTGTCGTTGTTTCTCTCGATGATGGTGGTGTTGTTTTCCATGTGGTGCCTTTTGAGTACGAGCCCATGTTCGTACAAGTAATGCCTCCTTATGGCGCCGTCCTGCAAATGGGCTGAGATCCTCTTCGACAGTGTTGTGGTGGTTACGCCGATGTACTTGGAGTTAGGGCGACTGCAGTTGCCACTGGAGCATGTGTGTTCGTACACGGTATTCACCTCTTGCATATCACTTGTCTTGGGTAGGCAGCTGTTCTTTATGACCAAGTTGGATGTCTTCCGTGTCTTGTAGTAGATGACGAGGTCAATTTTTAAAGCCGGGTCGGTGGGTGTGACATTCTTGTAGATTATATTCCTGAGGGCTTTTTCGTCATCCTTATGGGCTGAAGACATAGTACCCTTGTAAAAGAGTTTTAAATTTTGTGTAGCTAAATGTTGTTCCTGTTGACGCATAAAGTTGTCTAGTCGATGTTGTATGACGTTATTTATTTCTGCCAAGGGATAGTTGTTGTTGGTAAGAAGTATGGTGATCCTTTTAAGTTCCGCCACTGCTCAACATGGACCGCTACAAACGCGGAACTTAAAAGGATCACCATACTTCTTACCAACAACAACTATCCCTTGGCAGAAATAAATAACGTCATACAACATCGACTAGACAACTTTATGCGTCAACAGGAACAACATTTAGCTACACAAAATTTAAAACTCTTTTACAAGGGTACTATGTCTTCAGCCCATAAGGATGACGAAAAAGCCCTCAGGAATATAATCTACAAGAATGTCACACCCACCGACCCGGCTTTAAAAATTGACCTCGTCATCTACTACAAGACACGGAAGACATCCAACTTGGTCATAAAGAACAGCTGCCTACCCAAGACAAGTGATATGCAAGAGGTGAATACCGTGTACGAACACACATGCTCCAGTGGCAACTGCAGTCGCCCTAACTCCAAGTACATCGGCGTAACCACCACAACACTGTCGAAGAGGATCTCAGCCCATTTGCAGGACGGCGCCATAAGGTGTCATTACTTGTACGAACATGGGCTCGTACTCAAAAGGCACCACATGGAAAACAACACCACCATCATCGAGAGAAACAACGACACCAGACGACTAAGAATGACAGAAGCGGTGCTCATTTTCAACCAAAAGCCCGCTATCAACATCCAGCAACAGCCCGAAATGTCTTTACCAACCAGAAGGCAGAGAATGATTCCCATGCGCTGATTGGCTGACGCCACCGCCCCGGGCGCTGCCCGGTGATCCACTCCTCACCGCTATATACCGTCCCATAGCCACTTCGATTCATTCTCCGTCATCAATTTGACCAGCCCACACCTCCTGAAGATGGCCAGTTAAGGCCGAAAGACGTCTCGAGAGATATACACCATGGACTTCAGCAATCTGCTTAAGAACCTGCTTCCAGACGACCGCACGTTGGTGCGCAACTTAGAAAAGCATTTCTACAAGCATAATAATGCTATCGCAGCTGTTGACTTCAACAACGCATGCATCATAAATGGCCTCCTTCCAAAATATATATATATATATATATATATGTATATAAATGTATATATATATATATATATATATATATATATATATATATATATATATATACACCTCCAAAGTACTAAATTATAAAATTTTCCTTGACTCTACCACCACAATCTGGTAACATCTGGTAACATTTGACTCTGAGACACGCATGTGGCCAGTTGACGGAAAATGCTCAACTTAGCTTACCATTCCCGCTAAACTGAGCTATTTCTGTAGACGCGCGTCTGGCCAGCTAGCGGAAAATGGTCAACTTAGTGGACCATTTCCGCTAAGTTGAGCATTTTCATTATTGCTATTTGCAGTTCGCTAATTTGAGCTTCCGCTAAATTTAGATTCGTTTTATCGGGCTTCTACTGTACTCCCCAAGGCAGTCGTAGCTCCTCTTGGGGATTGATGCCACCTGCGTAGAGCCGGTGGCCAGGGCTGGTTGCCGCCGTTTGGCCCCCAACTCTTGGGGTTGGGGGTTGGTCCCACGACGTAGGCACTGCGGCTCCAGGATCATGGATACTGTTGTCATGGAGGTTGTACAATTGATGCTGGTACCTTGGATTGGATGTTGGTGCTGCCAGGTGCTGATGGAGAGGTTAGTTTGATCCTATTTAATGCAAAAGGTCTTTAAGAAATGATGATTGTTATCCCTGTCTCAATAACTGCTGTGGACACAATTCCTCGTTACTGAAAACCAAGAGTACATCTTCAATAATAACTTTGTTTGCATGTAAGTGAAGTTTGTTTAATTGACAGGTCCATGCACAAGAGGTGTATAAATGAACCTCTTTTGTAGATACTGGATTAGCACATGCAGGTCAGTTAAGTTTTTTTGGTCAGATATGATGTTTTGAAAGAAATGTAATTATTTTGGACTTTGATAAATGATGAGTTAGATGACGAGACCTAAGACAGGCTTACCCGCATGTCGTTTGGTGTAATCAAGAAAAGACAGGAGAAGTGTGATGAAGGTGTTTTAGAAGTTTTAATTTTCCAGACAAGTCTTGTGGTATTGAATTGTAAAGAAAGATGTTGGCCATTGTTTAAGAGTATATATACAGGTAGTCGTCGACTTACAACCGAGTTCGGTTCCGACAGACAGGTCGTAAGTCGATCTGGACGCAAGTCGGTCTATATATATATACAGTATATATTACCCTTTATATATATATAATATATATATATATATATATATATATATATATATATATTGTATATTTAGCATACTGAAATAATCTTAGCATCTTTGAACTATGTTGTATAGTATTTTTAACCTTTTTATAATTTCATCTGATTTTCTTTGGGAAACGTAGCCTAGGCCTAAGCATATTGAATAAAATCCTATCATCTTTGACCTATGATATTTAATACTGTATTTGTTAACCTTTGTATTATTTTACCATCAGACTTTCTTTAGGAAACGTATGCATACTGAATAAAATCTTATTATCTTTGAGCTACGTTATTTAATATTCATTAACTTTTTATCATTTTCGTTAGGAAACGTAGCCTAGGCCTACGCATACTGAATAAAGTTCTGTCATCTTTGACCTACAAATCCTTTTTTGTTGGATACATTAAAATCATTGTAAAGCAAAATTAGGAAAAAAATATTTCGAAACACATTCTTTTCATTTACGTACTGTACCGAAAATATTGTTATCGACAACAGACTAGGTATAAACAAAGTTTACTGTTGCATTTTATTAATCGCAAAACATAAAAATACAAAATGCTGTGCCGAACATTTTGCCATCGACAACAGACTAGGCATAAAAAAATACTGTTACATTCTATTAATTGCAAAACATAAAAATACAAAATGTAAGGCAAAATTAGGATTTTTTTTATTTCAACAAAACACATTCTTTTCGGGTACTGTACCGAACATATTGTTATCGACAACAAACTAGCCTAGGCATAAAAAGTTTGTTATATTTTATTAATTGCAAAACACAAAAATACAAAATGCAATGCAAAATTAGGAAACATTTTACTTCAAACAAACAAAATGAAAGAATATTTAGCTGGCTGGGATGCTGACGCTGCCGGCAGCCTGCGAAAACTATCGTACTCGCGTCTCGCAGCATGCGGAGTAATGTACTGCACTGCCAGGCATAACATTGCAATTCCATTACTCTGTTAAATGTTAGATATTATTGCACCATCTCGTGGTCGTAAAGTCGATCAGTCGTAAGTCGCATAGGTCGTAAGTCGACGACTACCTGTACATGATCGAGATTGAAAGCACATCAGGACTACGGTACATCACTATGGTAGGTTTACCTGCTTTGGTACTTGGAAACTGCATTTGCAATAATGATGAGAATGTATTTGCTACTCTTGACTGTTGTATGACGACTATAACCACCAAGATCTCTGAATATTTGACCTCTTAGAACTGTATAGCAAGAGATGGAGCAGAATACATTTATGGTTTCTTCCTCCAGGGGTCAACACATTCATCAGTAGCCTGGCCATACAAGATCTTTGCTAGGTCTAGGCAACTTTGGGTTTTACAAAGTTGCACCAGTTTTAGATTACCCTGAGCTGGTAATGGTAAGATTGCATTGTCATTTGAATTTTTGAATATGATGGCCCATCATATAGGACACTGTAGGAATACCTGTTGGCAATGTTAACCACTTGGGTACAATGACACTTACATAGGTGTCATGAGGCGTGGATGTGTTCGCAAGGATGCCGGTGTCAGTTTTGATTACGTATATCTTTGTAGTTGTACACGAGTTACCCCCGGATTCTATGAACTGGTTTGATCATGTTTTCAGTGTTTATTACTGAGTAAAAAAGAATGAGTAATGCCGTAGTGACTATTTTATAATGCAAGTAGTGTGATGCATTGTTCCTATGATAGGCCATGCTGCGCGTGAGAGTTTGACTTGTACTGAAGTGGTTAATAATGTGATTGACCATTTGGGTACTATATTGAGGTAGTTTGAGTAGGGATAGGTAGTTTTAAAATAATCATCAACAGCCAGGAAATCTTTGAACAGGGGAAGAGGGAAGGGGAACAAATGTATGGAACTTGAACTTTGAAAATGTGCTTGGTAAGGAGTTGAAATATGAATTCTGTTATGGGGATGGAAAGAAAGCTAACAGATCTAGTTGCCCAAGCTATGCTAGGTGGAAAGAATGACTTGGAAGCAAATACCAAAAATGAAGTAGATTAATGGGGTGAAGAGGTGAATTGAATGATAGAGGAATGTCTGTTAAGCAATGAAAAGTGTCCATGATGAATATAGAATAGTAATTGATGGATTAAGTAAATAATTGATCCCAGAGTCACTGATATTGAGTATGTGCTATGTTGGTGCTAAGGTGAATCAAAGATCAGTCTGCTCCCCTTATGCCCCAGTTGCAATGTTGCTTCTGGTTACCAGGCTCCAAACATTTATGAATGCATTTCTTGGTTTATGAGGAAGGTTAAACAAGACCAAGACAAGTTTGATGTGGAGCAGTGGCTCCCAACCATTTCTGGCTTAAGGAGGCACCCTTGCCAAGCCTTACAGAAGTCCCCGGCAGCACCCTTATTAGAAAATCTAAATTCTAGTTTGTCTGTATTTTGTTGATTCAACATCAGTGTAACAAAATTTTGTCCCAGGATATGAAAATACTCATCTTTACACTGATCCTGCTTTAATGATTAAAAATGGATGACCATACAAATATACAATTGACAGTAATTTTTGCTCTGATTTTTGGAGGCACCCTCAGTTGATCTCGCATTACCCTTTGGTGTCATGGCACACCGGTTGGGAACCACGGATGTAGAGAGTGTTGTTGGTTTGTCAGTTGGTGTATGGCTTTGTTGTATTTTAATTTTTACATTTTCAGTTTCGAGTTTATAGGATGACTTGTGGTGGTGGTGTGCTTTAGAGCCAGAGTGAAGTAGTAAGTATAGAGTTATTGTATTGTGGTTGTACTTCAAATAATGATGACAAGAACATCTCCAGAATTACTGTGTTGGCAAGCTCAACAGGGCTGACATTGCTTATAGTGTACACCTTGCATTGGATCAAGAGCCATTGTTTACAAGTGGTATTTTTTCAGGTAAAGGCCTGGAGCATTCCTCACCTGCATTAAGGTTGGTACTTGTTTTGGACAGAAGATGGGACTGAATGGAGAATTGCTGTGTATGGATGCTGTGGCACGAGGGGGAGTGGATGGGGGGGGGTGAGGCAATGTGTGAAAAATGCAGTATAAAGGGATTTCTCCCCATCTGCATGAGGTGACTGAGAGGAGGGGGGTTGCCAGTTTATTTAATCTGCTTTGCTGTGGATGTACTGTCTTAAACTGCTTCTGACCCAGGGCAGTGGGTGAGATGCAGGGATGACCCATCAGCCAGGAGCCATAATGAGGGAAGGGAGTGGATTTTTTTTTTTTTTTTTTTAAACCCCATTTCACTTCTGCTCACCTCTGCCCTCTTATGCTTTATTCTGCTTTTCTTTGTACATTCTTGTGATTCATCCTATTTTGTAATCAATCTTTGAATGCTTGCTTCTTTACAATCTTTGAATGCTTCATCCCACCACTCGCTACCCTTGTATCCTCCTGTTGTCCTTGTTCCACAACTTGAACCATCCCCATTCCCCCTCTCCTAGTTATACTCTAACCTTCACTCCCTCCCACTCCCATTTCTTCTTGTACTCTTTTTCTCTCATTTATGCAGTTTACTTTAAGCACCTCCCTACCTTCTGCCCTTTACCTTTCTCCATCTATCCTTCACTGTCAACTTCCAAAAAATTGTCTTTTCCCCCACTCTCCCGTAGAACATTTACATCCAAAAATCCTCCCATTATTCTCCTGGTTACCACTATGTAGTCCATTAGTGCCCTATCTACCACCCTTCCATCCACCACTCTCTCCCATATACTTATGGTTGATTTTCCCATTGACAGGTTTTCAAGTGGACAGTGTACCAGTTTGATCAAGTTTGGACATTAATGTCCATTCATCTGTTCAGTACAGGTATAGATACCTACAGGATGCTAGCCAGAGTAGTACTATGATGAGAATCTTACTTTCAACATGAGTAACAAATGATATAGTATTTGTACCCTGATTGCCTAGGTGATGGGTGGTCATTTTCATTGTATATTTAACTGATGAGGAATATTTTCAGGTGCTGTGAGTTTAAGCAAAGCGGATAAGGAAACAGGTGAGTGGAGTATGACTGAAGAAGCGTGTTTTGACTTGGCTACCTCCCTTGTGAAGGGGAAGAAGCCTATGGTATGTAGACAGATATTGTTATGCACTAGGAATGTTTGCTAACACAATTGTCGTTGATTGCAGAATTTCAGTGTTTGCTATATTCTGAAGTTGGTCCAAAGAAGTGAAATTTGTTGCAGCTGGTGACCAAATAAATGTGGTGGTAAAGGAGTTAACTTGGATTGTAAGAGGTGAGAAGAAAGGGACGGGGATTGGGACTAGGCATCTTGCTCCTTGTAGCCCCACACGGGACATTCCTAAAAGAAAAAGCAAAGGCATAAGAGGGTCTGGGAGTTTTCCAACCAGCACCCTAAGGTTTGGGTCTTTTAATGTGCGTGGATGTGGTACAGATGAGAGTAAAAGGGAAGAGATAGGTAGTATGTTTGTGAGAAGAAAGATGGATGTGTTGGCTTTGAGTGAAACTAAGCTGAAAGGGAAGGGCGAATGTAAGTTTGGGAGTGTAAGTGGGAAGTTATCAGGAGTGAAGAAAGGGCGAGGGAGGGAAGGGGTGGCTATACTAGTAAGTGAAGAGATAGGTAAACGTGTAGTGGAGTGGAAGGAGGTTTCCTCAAGGATAATGTGGATGAAGGTGAAACTGGGAAAGGAGATGTGGGTTTTTGTAATTGCATATGGACCTGGCAGTGAGAAGAGTGTAGAAGAAAGGGAGGCTTTTTGGATAGATTTAAATGAGTGCATAGAGGGATTAGGGAGAAATGTCAATGTAATAGTACTGGGAGACCTTAATGCTAGGGTAGGAAATGATCCAATCGATGGAGTGGTTGGGAAATGTGGAGTTCCAGGAAAGAATCGTAGTGGAGAGTTGATGGTGGAAATGTGTCTAGAAAGAGAGTTGATGATATCAAATACAGTGTTTCGGAAGAAAGTCAAGCATAAGTACACATGGGAGAGGGTGGTGGAGGGAAGGGTGGTAGATAGAGCGTTAATGGACTATGTAGTGGTAAATAGGTTTATGATAGGAAGAATTAAGGATGTACATGTGCTAAGGGGAGAGGGTGGAGAAATATCAGATCATTTTTTGGTGGAAGGTAAGTTGAGAGTGGAGGATAGATGGAGGAAGAGGAAAGGGACAAAAGGTAGGGAGGTACTTAGAGTGAACTCTTTAAATGAAAAGGAGAAGGAGTACAAGAAGAAGCTGAAGGAGGAGTGGGAGAGAGTGAAGGATAGAGTAGAGCTAGGTGTGGAGGAGGAATGGGGATGGTTCAAGGAGGGAGTCACAAAGTGTGCAAAGATGGTGTGTGGAACAAGAAGGACAGGAGGAAGTAAAAGAAAGGGTAGTGAATGGTGGGATGAGGAAACAAAGAAGGTTGTAGAAGAGAAGAAGCGAGTTTTCACAGATTGGTTACAAAATAGGACGAGGGAGTCATATGAGAGGTACAAAGAAAAGAAAAGAGAAGTAAAGCAAAAGGTAAAGGTTGCAAAGAGGAGAGCAGATGTGAAATGGGGTAAGAGTATGACAGAAAATTGTGAAAGTAATAAAAAGATGTTTTGGAAAGAAATTATGAGAGGAAGAGGAGGCTAATCACGTAGAGAAGAAAAGGTAAAAGGTGCAGATGGAGAGATGATAATGGAAGAAAAGGCAGTAGGGGAAGATGGGCAGAATATTTTAGGGAGTTGCTAAATGTGAAGGAGGATAGGGAGGGAAAGATAGCTGCACTGGGAAATGCTATGAAAATGAGAGTGATGAGTGAGGAAAATGGAGGAGAAATAAGGATGGATGAAGTGAAGGCAGTTGTTAAGATGAAAGCAGGGAAGGCACCTGGTCTGGATGGATGCCATGCATAATGTCTAAAAAAAAGGAGGTACAGTGATGGTGGACTGGCTGGTGAGGTTATTTAATGTTTGCTGGAGAGAGGGTAGAGTGCTGGAGGACTGGAGGAGAGCCTGTATAGTTCCACTTTACAAGGGAAAAGGGGACAAGTGTAAATGTAGTAGTTACAGAGGGATTAGCTTGTTAAGTGTAGTTGGGAAGGCTTATGGGAGGATCTTGATTGAGAGGATTAGGAGAGGAACAGAAGGAGTAATTGGTGAGGAACAGTGTGGATTTAGGACAGGTAGAGGTGTAGATCAGATCTTTGTGGTAAGACAGACAGATATGTGAGAAAGCTATAGGAAAGGGGAAGGATATTTTTTGGGCCTTTATGGACCTGGAAAAGGCTTACGACAGGGTAGACAGAAAGGCACTGTGGGAGGTTTCGCGGATATACGGGATAGGAGGAAAGCTTCTGGGAGCTGTCAAGAGTTTTTATGAGAGTAGTAGAGCTTGTGTCAGGATTGGAAATGGAGAGAGTGAGTGGTTCGAGATAAAGGTGGGACTTCGTCAAGGATGCGTTATGACACCCTGGCTGTTCAACTTATACATGGATGGGGTAGTGCAAGAGGTAAATGCAAAGGTAGTGGGTCAGGGATTGGAGATAGTTAAAGAAAATGGAGAAAAGTGGGAGGTGAGCCAGTTGTTGTTTGCGGACGACACTGCGCTTGTGGCAGGATCGGAGGAGGGATTGAGGAAGTTGGTGACAGAGTTTGGGAGAGTGTGTGATAGAAGAAAGCTGAAGATAAATGTGGGTAAAAGTAAGGTGATGAGATGTGCGAGGGGTGAAAGTGGCAGTAGTCTGGAAGTGAGCATTAAGGGAGAGCGACTGGAGGAAGTGGATAGTTTTAGATACTTGGGTGCAAATGTGGCAGGAAAAGGTGGAGTGAAGGTGGAGGTAGAATGTAGATTGAGGGAAGTGAGTAAATGCCTTGGTGAATTAAAAAGTGTAATGAGGAATAGATATTTAGGAATGGATGCTAAGAAGAGACTATATGAAGGAGTGATTGTGCCAACAGCACTGTATGGGGCAGAAACATGGAACATAAGAGAAGAAGAGAGAAGGAGTTTGAATGTGTTTGAGATGAGGTGTCTGAGAAGTATGATGGGGGTTACTAGGCTGGATAGAGTAAGAAATGAGGAGGAGAACAGGGGTGGAAAGGGGATTGGGAGATAGGGTTGATGAAAGAGCATTAGGATGGTATGGACACATGGAAAGAATGAGTGAAGAAAGACTAGTAAAAGAGGTATGGAAGGCAGATGTGGAGGGAGTGAACATGAAGGGACGTCCTAGGATGAGGTGGATGGATGGGGTGAAGGGGGCTTTGGGGAAGAGGGGAATGTCTGTTGAGGAAGGATGGGAGAGGACAGAAGACTGGGGTGAATGGAGAATGGTTGTATATGGATGATGTTGTGATGCATGAGGTGGAATGGGCGGGGGGGATGGGGGGTGAGGTAGTATGTGTGAGCAAAATTTGATGCAGCCCGAAGGTATTTCTCCCCGTCTTCTCCGTTATGCATGGGGGGACGGAGATGGGGGGTCGCCGATTTAATGAAGCGGCCTTGCTGTGGATGTGCTGTGTCTTGTGACACTACTTCTGACCCAGGGCAGTGGACAAGGTGGAGGGATGACCCGTCATCCAGGAGGTGCTAAGATGAGAGGGAGGGTGGAGGGGTGTGGAGTGTATTCAGGGATGGAATGGGTGGAAAT
Source organism: Oratosquilla oratoria (assembly GCF_046742065.1). Classification (NCBI taxonomy): domain Eukaryota; kingdom Metazoa; phylum Arthropoda; class Malacostraca; order Stomatopoda; family Squillidae; genus Oratosquilla; species Oratosquilla oratoria. The sequence goes on from NC_134809.1 coordinate 2,389,561, forward strand.
GATTTTATGCCTTTTCCTTTTTGGCTACCTCCCTTTTAAGGGGGAAAAAGCCTTGGTATATGTATGTATTATTAATGTAGGTTCTTGTTTCCAGAATGGAAGACTGGCAAGCCTGTGGGCATTGTCTGAGGTACATAGAAATTTAAGAAACCTAGTTACTGAACATTTGGCAATGCTAATGTGTAATTGAACATAGTAGGAAGATGCATTTCATGATGATAACCATTTCTATCACATTTGCAGTTTCCACCGGAGGGTGACCCTATGAAGGTTAATGTGTTGTCTGATTGTTGGAATTGTCTTGTACTTGGTTGTTAAGTTTAAGTGGATATTATATCAGTTGCTTGTTTCAGGTCAGACTTGTTTCATCTGGACTGTTTTGCATTAGCAAGGTTGTTCGTAGTACCCTTTTGCAGAGGGAATCCAGTGGGTTCAAACAGAAGCTTTTTAGTAAGTATTCATAGCAACAGGTTGGTTAGCCATAATGCTGGTGAGACCCTCCCATAAGCCTTCCCAACTACACTCAACAAGCTGATCCCTCTGAAACTACTACACTCACACTTGTCCCCCTTTCCCTTGTAAAGCGGAACTATACAGGCACTCCTCCAGTCCTCTGGCACTCTACCCTTTCTCAAACAAACATTAAACAACCTCACCAGCCAGTCCACCATCACTGTACCATTTTTCTTCAGACATTCTGCATGGCATCCATCCAGACCAGGTGCCTTACCTACTCTCATTATCTCAGCTGCTTTCACTTCATCCTTCCCTATTTCTCCTCCATTTTCCTCACTCATCACTCTCATTTTCTCAGCGCTTCCCACTGCAACTACCTTTCCCTCCCTATCCTCCTTTACATTTAGCAACTCCCTAAAATACTCTCCCCACCTTTTTGTTGTTGTTGACGTTCCCTAGACTGTCTGTCCGAGCAGTCCCGTCTCCCCAAGGAAGGCCACAGCCGAAACTGGGTTTTCCCACAAATCCTTTATAGAGTGTATGTTGTGTTGTTTGCGTGCATGATTGTGTATAATGCAGTCTTCCATTATGTGTTGTATGGTATGGGGTGAAGTGTTACATCCTGGGCAGCTGCTCACAACACGGTCGTCCAGCCTCTTCTGGTAGCTTAGAAGTGCTGGGTGGTGACCGCATCGCAGTCTGGCCAAGTGGACTCTGTCCTTACGTGGGAGAGAGGATTCAGAAGGGTGGATATCAGGGGGTCTGGCATGCAGCAGTGTGTTGTCTTTCAGTGTGTTAATGGAGCGGTGAGTGATATGATTATGAATATGTTTCCGGAGGCTGGTATTTGGTGGTTGTGGAGGAAGAGAAGAGAGTATCTGTGTGTAATAAAGGTCTTTGGGTGTAGTTTTAATGTTTCTTGGTGTGTGTGGGTGTTCTGCTATGTAGTGTAGCGGGCGTGATGTGTTTGTGGTGGCTGCAGCAAGTGTTTGTGTGCCTCTCATGTCGAGGTGGTCCTTGACTTTGAGGACTTTTGTTTCATGGTGTAAATGGTCTGTAGGTGATGTATTTGTGCAGCCTGTAATTGTTTTTAGGGCTTTGTTTTGTATGATTTGAAGGGTGTTGTGGTGTGTCTCACTGAGATTAGGAGCCCATGCAGGACTCGCATAATTCATCACTGGCGTATGCATTGTTTTGTATATTGTTATATTAGTTTCTTTGTTTTGTCCAAATGTTGTTCCAGTGATTGACTTAAGTGCGTTAAGTCTAGGTGTGCATTTGTTTTTTATGTTTGTGAGGTGTTGTTTGAAAGACATGGATGTATCGTATGTTACACCAAGAATTTTCGGTGTGTTTGTGTGTGGTATTAGAGTGTTGTTGATGTAGAGATGAGGTATGTATTTGTGTTCTTTTGTCCAATCAGCAGCAACTACCCCTGGCCATCAGCTCTCCCCACCTTCCTCTCACTGCCTTCTCTTCCATTATCATCTCTCCATCTGCACCTTTTACCTTTTTTTCTCTACTTGATTCGCCTCCTTTTTCTCTCTTAATTTCCTTCCAAAACATCTTTTAATTACTTTCAAAATTTTCTGTCATACTCTTACACCATTTCACATCTGCTCTCCTCTTTGCTTCCTTTATCTTATGCTTAGCTTCCCTTTTCTTTACTTTGTACCTCTCATACAATTTCCTCGTCCTAATTTGTAGCCAATCTGTGAAAGTTCGCTTCTCTTCTACACATTTCTTTGCTTCCTCATCCCACCACTCACTACCCTTCCTTCTTTTTCCTCCCGCCCTCCTTGTTCCACACACCATCTTTGCACACCTTATGACTCCCTCCTTGAACCATCTCCATTCCTCCTCCACTCCTAGTTCTACTCTATCCTTTACTCCCTCCCACTCCTCTTTCAGTTTCTTCTTAAACTCACTCTCCTTTTTTTCTTCATTTAAGCAGTTCACTCTAAGTACCTCCCTACCTTCTGCCCTTTTCCTCTTTCTCCACCTATTCTCCACTCTTGTTTTACCTTCCACCAAAAAATGATCTGATATTCCCCCACTCTCTCAGCTTAGAACATGTACATCCTTAACTCTTCCCACCATACTCCTGATCACCACTATATAGTCCATTAATGCTCTATCTGCCACCCTTCCATCCACCACCCTCTCCCATGTGTACTTATGCTTGACTTTCTTCTTAAACACTGTATTTGCTATCATCAACTCTCTTTCAAGACACATCTCCACCATCATTTCTCCACTACGATTTTTACCTGGAACTCCATACTTCCCAATCACTCCGTCTATTGGTTCATTTCCTACCTTAGCATTAAGGTCTCCCAATACAATATATTGACATTTCTCCCTAATCCCTCTATGCATTCATTTATGTATACCCAAAAAGCCTCCCTTCTACACTCTTTTCACTATGTGTGTGTGTCTGTATGTGTATTTACCTAGTTGTATTTACCTAGTTGTATTTTACGGGAAGGGGAGCTATGCTCGTGGGGTCCCGTCTTCATATCTCATTTTATCTAAACTATTTTTAAATTCATGTATTGATTTTGCACACACCACTTTCTCATCTAACTTGTTCCAACTGTCTATTGCTCTGTGAGGAAAGCTGTTCTTTTTAAAATCTCTTCTATAGCTGTCTTTTTTTATTTTCTTTCCGTGTCCTCTTGTATTTCTGTCATCCCATTTTATCAGATTCTCTCTATCAGTAATTTCTATGCCTTTCATGATTCTGTAAATAGCTATCAAATCTCCTCTCTCTCTTCTTTGCTCTAGTGTCTGTAGTTTAAGTTTTTGTAGTCTCTCTTCATATGATAGTTTTGAGAGTGTTGGTGCCAGTTTTGTAATTGCTCTTTGTATTCTTTCAAGTTTTTTTATACATTTTTTTGTACTTGGTGACCATATCGTTGCTGCATATTCCAATCTTGGTCTTATCAGGGTGATTAGGATTTTCCTCACCATTTCTTCATCCAGGTATGTAAATGCCACTTTGATTGTTCTTATTAAATTATAAGTTTCTCCAAAAATCTTATTTATATGTTTCTCAGGTGACATATTATTCATAACAATGACTCCCAGGTCCTTCTCATTTTCTACTTTTTTTATTCCTTCTTCTCCCAAATTATATGATCCTGTTATTCTGTTTTTGCTTTTTCCAAATTCCATTATACTACACTTTTTTGTATTGAACTCCATCTCCCACTTCCTACTCCATTCTTGTACTTTATTTAGATCTCTCTGTAGTGATTCACAATCTTCTTCAGTTTTCACTCTTTTCAGTAATTTTGCATCATCTGCAAAGAAGCTCATATAGCTTTCAATTCCTTCATCCATATCATTAATATATATTGCAAACATTATTGGGGCCAGAACTGTTCCCTGCGGGACACCGCTTATTACTTCATTCCATTTTGAGTGCTGATCTCTTATCACTACTCTCATTTTTCTTTCTTGCAAAAAGTCTTCCATCCAATTTAGCAATTTACCTTGTATTCCTCCTTCATATTCTAATTTCTTAAGCAACTTCTTATGTGGTACTTTGTCAAAAGCTTTTTTTAGGTCTAGAAATGCACAATCAGCCCATCCATCTCTTTCTTGTATTATATCTATTAGCCTTGAATAGAAACATATTAAATTGGTGACGCATGATCGTCCTTGTCTGAATCCAAATTGCCTTGGATTTAGTACGTTGTTTTTTTCCAAGTATTTTACCCATCTACTTTTGATAATTCTTTCACATATTTTTGCTATTGTACTTGTTAGAGAGACTGGTCTATAGTTGGTAGGTTCTTCTTTATTTCCTCCTTTATATATAGGTACTATATTTGCTTTTTTCCAATCTTCTGGAACTTTTCCTTCTTTTAAGGAACTGCTTATTATGCTATGTATTTTGTCTGCCAGTTCATTCCTGCATTCTTTCAGAATCCAGTTTGCTATTTCATCTGGCCCATGCGATTTTCTGACATCAAAATTACCCAAGTGTGTCAATATTTCATTCTTTGTTACTTCTATTTCTTCCATAGGGGGGACTTTTTCCTTCCACTCAATCTCTTCAGGTTGTATATTTTCCCTTGTAAACACTGATTTAAAATGTTTGTTCATAATTTCTGCCATTTCCATTTCCTCAGTGTATTCAACTCCTCCTTGTCTTAATTTCTCTAAGTCTTGTTTGTTTTTCAGTTTATTGTTTACAAATCTGTAGAATAGTTTTGGTTGATCTTTACACTTTTCTATAACATCTTTTTCATATTTTCTTTTTTCCTCTCTGCACTTTTGTACA
>NC_134809.1:2404307-2409307 GCF_046742065.1 Oratosquilla oratoria
CTCATGTCAACGGGACTGAATCCCTTGGCGCCATGATAGTCTTCGGCGCCGCAACAATTCGCGGTCGCCAGAGGACATGAACGCAGTGGCCGAGGCTCCAGCTGGGCGGGGATCTTTCTCGCATGCCTGTAGAAAATAAGGTTTTCCAGCTGAGCCCTGTGGCCGATAAAACCCCTTCCATATTGCGTGGCGCAGCAAAGCTGTTCCAACGACAAGGATCGAATGCAGGAGGTTGCTAAACAGAACCTCGCTGGCGGAGGTCACGCAGCAGGGTCCCTCACAGGCGTCTTATTCGACGCTAGCTACGCAAGGTCTCCTGAAAAAATATCAAAGCATGAGATGCAAACCGCTGGCTCCACGATTCTAGCGAGGTTCTGTTGAGCAACCTCCTGCATTGGATTTTTCTAGTGGGAACAGCTTTGCTGCGCCACGCAATATGGAAGTGGTAGTAGTATCGGCCACAGGGCTCAGCTGGAAAACCTTATTTTCTACAGGCATGCGAGAAAGATCCCCGCCCAGCTGGAGCCTCGGCTACTACGTTCATGTCGTCTGGCGACCGCGAATTGCTACGGCGCCGAAGACTATGAAGGCGCCAAGGGATTCAGTCCCGTTGGCATGGGCTGGAAACTCCATGCAGGACAAAATTAATGTCCCTGCAGGAATTCGGTGAAGATCGCCACCAGCTGGAGCCACGGTCACAGTAATAAAATTGCTGCGCCAAATTAAGGCCCCAGACGCTGCAGCATCTGCCATTGGTATAGGCTCAGCTAACAACGAGCTGTCATAAAAAAAAAAAAAAAAAAAATAAAAAAAAAATAAAAAAAAAATAAAAAAAAAAAACTCGTGGCCCCAAATAGTAATCGAAAGAAATGACAACGTACGTACATTTACGTCAGTATGCGCAACCCAGATTATGTTCAATAGATATGCAATTACTGACTTTTTCATTAGCTTATCAGTGTTTTATACCATATACATATATATATATACATATATATGTATATATATATATATATATATATATATATATGTATATACGGTAACCTAAGAATAAGTAAAAGAAGCAGAGGGGATAAAAGAGGAGAGAGTGAGGGTGACAGTGGTGGGTTTTTGTCCGTCCCCAACTCAAGACGCGCGAGTGAAATGGAACAGTTGTTCACCCGAGCAGGGCTAAAAATTGCGTTCGGTACTGGTACCAGGATAGGAGAGATTGTGAGGAGTAAGAACAATAGTAAAGCCGATGCAGTAGAGAACAGCTTGATTTACAAAATTCCATGTAAAAGCTGTCCCATTAGTTATTTCGGAGAAACCAGCAGAGGGATAAAGAAACGTACCTATGAACACAAAAGCGACATCAGAGCTCACAGAACATCAAATTCGTTAGTGGTCCACCTTGACAACTTTGGCCACCTACCAGATTGGGAAAGAACAGAGGTGCTGCATAAAGGTCTAACAAAACAGAGAAGAAAAGTAATTGAGGCAGCCTATATCAATTTACATCCATGTAGCAACCACCGTGGGTATATAAGCTGTCAATTATTTGTTTGTGTACACTCTGAGGAAGTCCTTTCAGGACGAAACGTTAGAAATAAAAACTCCAACGGTTCCTGGTGTTTACCTCACCACCCTTCCACTCATTCTGTCCTACGTACTTCATACATATATATATACATATATATACACACACATTATATATATATATATATAGAGAGAGAGAGAGAGAAAGAGTAAGACAGAGAGAGAACGAGATAAATAGACTGACAGAGAGGGAATGAGATATAGACAGAGCATATACGTGTATTTGTATGTGCATATACGACTGTGTTTCTGTGCGATTTGTGCGTGTGTGTTGTGGCGCTTGTAAATCCATCATAAGTCATCAGTGAGAAATTCAGTGCACACACAGACATCATTCACATACAGACACCTAGAGAAAGAGCATATTCCATTAATATATCTACTTGTCTTAATTTATCTGTTTATTTATTTACTATTATTTATACTTTTTTTTTCTTCTTTTTCTTTTTGAGAAATGTTCTCCAGGAATCTTTTAATTCAACCAACATCACGATTGCTATGTACCAATTGGTCTCCTACAAGTATGCTTTTCAATGTTTCTTTTTTAATTTGAATAAGAATAAGAATAAAGGAGACTACAAGAGACCATAAGGCCTACACTAGGCAGCTCCGTATCCATCACCACCTGTCATCCCAATCCATAAAGTTGTCTAATCGTTTTTTAAAACAACAAGCCCACCGGCTGCGCCGGCCAGGCTTGGCCTACGGCGCGGGCGCTGCGCGCCCTGAGCTACGCCCCGTTTTAGGAAAATAAGATATCAAAATCATATTGCTTTTTATCTTTTGTCAACATCTTGCTGTTCTCGCAAGTCATCTATATAGGCGATTTGTGCTGGTGTTAAATTTCCGTTCAAAACACCCTTTTTATATTTTTCTAATTCTTTTTTTCCTTTAAGTAATAACTTTTTTTTTTACTTGCTTTTCTTGTTTCAAAACTTTGCGAATTGTTAAAGCTTTTGCTTTGGCCTCTGTCTGTTCCTTTCTAGCCTCCTTCATTCGTTCTTCTTCTTCTTCTTCTTCGAGTTCTTTTTCTTCTTCGAGTTCTTCTTCGAGTTTTTCTTCGAGTTCTTCTTCTTCGAGTTCTTCTTCTTCGAGTTCTTCTTCTTCGAGTTCTTCTTCTTCTTCTTCGAGTTCTTCTTCTTCTTCTTCAAGTTCTTCTTCGAGTTCTTCTTCAAGTTCTTCTTATTTTTCGAGTTCTTCGAGTTCTTCTTCTTCGAGTTCTTCGAGTTCTTCTTCTTCGAGTTCTTTTTCTTCGAGTTCTTCGGGTTCTTCGAGTTCTTCGAGTTCTTCATCTTCTTCGAGTTCTTCTTCTTCGAGTTCTTCTTCGAGTTCTTCTTTTTCTTCGAGTTCTTCTTCGAGTTCTTCTTCTTCTTCTTCTTCTTCTTCTTCTTCTTCGATTTCTTGCAGTTTTGTGGTCCAAATATCAGTGTCCCAAATATCAGGCGACCGGGCGATGTAACCGATTTGCCCCAAGCCTCGCTGGCCGCAGGAAAAGAAAATTTTCGGAAGACAAATATTTTTATTTAGTATAATCAAAAGTTTCAGCGATTACTACATGGTTACTAAGTTTATTCCATTCATCGATCACCCTATTAGTAAACTAATTCTTGCCTTTGTCCTTCTTAAATCTAAATTTGTCCAGTTTATACCCATTACTGCGAGTCCTGCCCTGTTGTTTTATTATGATGACCTTGTTTGCTTCACCCTTGTTATAGCCTTTGATCCACTTGAACACTTCTATTAGATCACCCCGCACTCTGCGTCTTTCTTTTCGGTGTAGTTATTATATTATTTGTATGTTTGCTCATCTAATTATTAGATAGTTTATTGATTTGGTAACGTGTATTTTTATGCATTGATCTATTCGTTTGTTTGTATGTATGTATGTATATATGTATGTATGTATGTATGTATGCGCCTGACTTTCTTACGCGTGTTCTATTCTAATTCGGCGAGCCGAAGAATCTCAGAGGCCGAAGAACTCCCGAAGAGAGGGAGACGGGCTCTCGCGGACCTTCGGGTCGGCGGGACCACTTTTCCACTTCGAAGCCACCATGGAGCAGAACCACTTTCCAGACATCAACAAGAAGCGGAGACACCCAGGAGAGGAGGGGCACAGGAAGAGAGGCCGGGTGGACAGCACTTACAAGAGCCGAGACACATACCTCGTGGAGTTTATCAAGGTCAGGAAGACCTTCGACAGGAACATCGTGATCAGAGACGCAAGGAAGGACATGCGTTTCTATGTTCTTCACTCAGTGATGAGAAAGAGATTATGTGATTTCATTGATGAACTTAAGAAAGGTAAAAGGTGAGAGACAGTTACTCGAAATAACGAGTTTCTTCGAGAGAAGAAAAAGAAAAAGAATCAACGTCCATCCCCGCCTCTCTCCTGTTGCTCGATATATCCATTTCGGCACGAGTGTCCAACGGCTACGTAAGAATCAAATACAAGATCGTTCTATTTTTGTCTTTGAAGACATCGGTATATAATGACAATTCTACATTTTTCTCATATTTTCTTACAACAATCGTCTTCAGTTACAGAATTGGTTTGCTGTGCTTCAGTATTCAAAAGTTAATATCTACAAAAATTCAAGAGATTCGTCAAGAACTCGAATGTTTTCAGGCCTCTAGCCATGTTTTATGTCCATGAAGTAATTTCTTAGCGTCTTGACAACGCTTTTCTGTCACATAATAAACTTGTACATTCAATAAATTCTAGTAATAGTGATACATGTACAATGGAGTTATCAAACTTTACAATTTCATCTGGTGATTACGCCAAAGTCCTTTACTATTGATGCAACTTGAAAATATATTGTTATATATACCCGTACGTGTACATACACACACATACCCAGATATTCCTCTAACTTCAGTAAAATTGTCTGAAATTAACCAGAATCAATTACTTCAACGTATCAAAGTTGGTACAGTGAAAGCTAATGTGTTATAGTGACAATTTCGTCAATAAAGTTACATGTGTGGCTTGCACCCGAGGTGAGTTTCACCAAACTGAATAAAAGCATCTGTCATTAGCCAGAACAAAGTTTCTAAATGTTACCAAATTAATTGCAGTGTGTGTAAATGGGTTCTCTAGATGTCACTAAAATTCTAAATATTTTTTTTTTCTATAGTGAGGTACAATAAAGTTCCAAGAAATGAAAAAAAGAACGAACCTCGTTAGAATGGACCCATGGTTAATTACAAAAAAAAAAAAAAAAAAAAAAAAAACGAATTTTATATATATATATATATGGATATATATGTATATATATATATATGTATATATATATATATGTATATATATATATATACATATATATAAATATCGCCAGAGACGTATAGGACTTCAATAGATCTCGTCAGTCTCCAAAGATTCAGACAGACGTCGAAAGACTCCGACAGACTTCGACATA
>NC_134809.1:2414307-2419307 GCF_046742065.1 Oratosquilla oratoria
GCATCCACTTTATGGCCTAGGAAGATGAGTTCCTTCATGAGGAATCTACATTTCTTTAATTGAATCTTTAATCCCGTATGTTTGAGACGTTTGATGACAGTCTCTAAAGTGTTAAGGTGGTCTCTTTCTGTGGGACTATATATAATGAGGTCGTCTAAATAGACGAATAATGAGATTCCTATCATGTCACTGAAAATGCGGGTCATCAACCTTTGTTGGGTTGAGGGGGCATTCTTAAGGCCAAAGGGCATACGTTCGAAATGAAAGTGTCCTTTGTCAGTGGAAAATGCAGTTACGGGTTTTGATTCCTCTGTTAGTTCGACCTGCCAGAAGGCTGACTTGAGGTCTATTGTGGAAAAAACAGAGTTCCCGTTGCCAATGCATTGTAGTACATCTTGCATGGCGGGGAGGGGGTGTGGGTCAGATTGAGTTAGGTTGTTTACTTTCCTGAAGTCAACAACAGGGCGTAAGGTTCCGTCTTTCTTAGGGACCAAAAAGAGGGGACTGTTCCATGGGGAGTCTGAATGGGAAATTACGCCTTGGTGTAACATCTCTTGTACACTGTCATTGACTTGGGATTTCCTACTGTGGGGTGTGCGGTAAGCGGGGGTGTATGAAGGGGTGGTGTTTGGGGGAATTTGGATGTGATGTTTGATTATATCACATTTGCCTAGTGGTTCGTCTTCTAAGGCGACAGCTGATCTATTCCTCTGTAGGAGAGCTAATAGCTCGTTATGACTTTCTCCGTCAGCTGATGTCGTGATTTGGTCTGGGGGAATAGGGGGAAGGGGTTGTGTTGGTCTTACTTGGTTGATGTGTTGCGGCAGTGGTTCCTGGATAGGGGAATTATGGAGATGGACTGCGCAGATGTTTGTATTCTTCCTGATTTTACGGTGTTGGTCTGACATGTTTGTTAACATAGCTAGTGTATGTTTATTTTCAGATATTGTGTCCCAGGAGGACTCAATGGTTATGTTGTTAATCCTGGACGTGTCTGAGTCGATTATGACGTCCTGATGGTCTATTGCACCGGGTATGTATTGTGGGACTGTTATTGAATGTCTAGGGGGTATGATGACTGTGTTAGACATCAGTGCCTTTGAGGTGACATAAGGGGGTGGTCGGAAGGAATAGCTGTTAGTGGGATTGGGGGTATTGAAGGAAGGTAGACATGAGAGATGTTGTGTGTCTGAGTCGGGTGTCTCAGGAACTGTTGACTCATTATTTACATCTCGGAAGGAGATTTTGTTAGTCTCAAAGTCTATCTTAGTTTTCCAAATCTTCAATGAGTTTAGTCCTATTATACCTTGTTGATCAAGACTCCATTCATCAGCTATGTGGAAAGGTGTGAGACCTACCTTACAATTATTGACTTCAATGTTTAAGTCTATGGTGTCGTGTAGAGAAATTGTGCTCCCTTCTATTAGGAGTCCTTCCATATTGGAAAATTGAATTTGGGGTGGGTCATTTAATGCTTCATACAGAGCTCTTGGGATGATGTTCAGGTTTGTTCCTGTGTCAACCATCATGTCAACTTTAAGTTGGTCTAAGCTTACTTCTAGGGTGAGGTATTTGTGTTGTGTATGAGATATTCCTATGGTGGTTTGGTGCGTGAGGCTGGTACACGTTCCCCCAATCGTTGTTGAGTATTGCTTGTCGTGTGGGAGGGAGCTGTTTGTCGAGGGGTGGTGAATGGTTTGTTAGTTCTCTGATGCGGTTGTTGTTGTGTTTTCTGTAGGTAACACTCTTTGTTGGAGTGAGTTGATGTTTGGTGTAGGTTGCAGTATTTGATTGGATGTGTTGGTGTAGATAGGAGTGGGTGTTTAAAGGGGGGTGGAACTTGTTTGTTTTGATTCTGAGCTTGACACTGAGCATTCGTATGTGAGGTAGTAGCATGCACTGAGCGTGGGTGTTGTTTTTGCTGTGTCCAACACTGGGCATCTGTGTGGGAAATGGTTCCATGAACTGAGCAAGGAATAGGGTGGTGTTGTACCTGCGTGTGTTGCTTTTGCTGTGTCCAACACTGGGCATCGGTGTGGGAAATGGTTCCATGAACTGAGCAAGGGATAGGGTGGTGTTGTACCTGCGGGTATTGTTGTTGCTGTATGCAGTCTTTTGTGTTGTGACTGTTTGATGAATGGTAGGAGCACCACTTAGAAGGTTGTCTTTGATTGGTGGGAGGGGGTTGCTGTGAGTGAAGGCTTTAGTCTGGGGAGATGGTTGGGGGTATCTAAGGATACATTGCAAGCATTCATGATATCTAAGATATAGGTATAAGCTAGAGGATTTCTAGTGTCTAGTTCCCTTTTGGAGGCTTCCTTTAAACACTTTGGAGGGAGTTGGGAGAGATAGGAAGCTATTTCAAGGAATGTTAGTAAGTGTTTTGTTGGCATTACATTTTGACCAAATTGGTCAGTGTGAGTCCAAGGAGAGTTATTCTCTAGGTCTTCTCTGACCTCTTTCATTCCGTTTGCCACAAAATCCATTATATTAGTAATGGAATGTGGTTGGACTCTAGTGTTATTGAGGAAAGTGATGAGAAATGAAATGTTATTTGGTTGTTTGTTATGAAAAACCTTAAGAAGGTGACGTTTATATTCCTGATATGTGATTCCACATGCAACTAAGCTGTCTAGCATCCTTGCCTTTGAACGGCAAATGTCAGATGGGTTTATTTTCTGACGGCACAAATTTATTTTATCTGTCTCCGAGTATTGGGGGTTCTTGGAGAAGAACAGATCACATGCTGTCAAGAAATCTGTAATGGATAGTCCACTATCTTGGGAAAAGGTTGGGATTTCTGTGAGGGGGGTTATGGTTTGATAGTTGTTAATTATTGTTGGTTGAGGTTGTGGGTAAGGATAATATTGTGGGTTTGGGGGAAGGTTAGGTGGTGGTTGGTGGTATGGTGTGGAGTGGGTTTGAACAGGTGGGGTATGGGGGGAAGGAAAGGGGAAGGTTTGATACTGTTGCTGAATGGGAGGGGGGTTATTATGTGTTGGGATATGGAGGTTGGATGGATTATGGTTTATAGGAGGTTTTGTTTGCATATTTGGTTGGATGGCAGGAATGGGTGGTTGTGATTGTGAGGGGTGAAAGGGGTCTACTTGAGGAAGCTGGTTGAAGGGCATGATATTAGGAGCAACATGAGGAGTTGGTTGGGTGGGTTGTTGTGGTTGAGATGGGTTGGAGGTGTCTACTTGAGAAAGCTGGTTGAAAAAAGGTAAGACATCGTTCTCATAAAGAGGGTCTATTGGATTATCTGCATTAGGATTAGTTTTGTCAGGATTATTTAACTGGTCATTGGTTAACTGTTTAGAGGTATTGTCAACCTGTGGATATAGGTAAAGATGGTCTGTTTTGTCATTGCCAATTAAGTCTTCTGTGTGTATTTCCTCTTTGTCACTGGATATGTCATGTTGTTGTTTTTCTTCTCTAGACTTTGAGAAGACGCTATGTAAACTTTGTTTTAGTTTGGATCTGGTGGCAAAGGCCATGTTGTTAAGTCATGTATTAGTTAATAGTTAGGTTTGATTTGTAATCTAAGAGAAAAAAAACTGTTAAAATATGAATAATAGGTATATAGTAACTAAGGATAATATGTTATGCTTAGATATGGGAGGGGGGATATAGTATGTCAACGGTTATACAGTATAATGGGATTACAAAAATTATAAAAATATGTATATACATAAAATAGTAATAAAATGTCATAAAAAAATTTACAGCAGTAAAATAGGTTACATTGATAAAAATGTATAAGTTCTATGTAAATATTGAATTTTAAACATATAAGAGCTATTTGTTTAAACAAGAATTACTTAACTAGAAGAATGCATATGAATATGATATTATGTAATAGTAGTAACTGTTGAATATATATGTATATTTGTAATTGGCAGATTAAAGAGTATTACTTAATTATAATTTTTGGAGAGAAAAAAACTTCTAAATGACAATATGCTAATATAAGTGCGAGATTACATAATCGTTGTATGGCTAAGGTGTACGTGCGTTGAGCACGTGGGTATCTAAGGGCGTATAGGTTACCTTAATAACGTGCTTGAAGCGATTTGTATTATGACGTGCAGCTGGGAGAATTGCTGACGTGGTTCTCGGTGGAACGCGACACTCGGATGAGTGGTGGGGGGTGAGCGGATGAGGTTTGTCCTCAAGCGATGGCTCGTTGATAATCTCGTTAAAAAAAGGAAAGCAGTATCAGGGCTTCAGAAATGGATAGGTAAGATAATAGTAGTAATGATACTATTACGTATTTGAAAAGGTGTTGGATGGGTTACCTTATTTAGAGGCTGGTAATTATAGTTGAGTCGGCGGCGATAACGTACTTATATGCACTGGGTGACGGAATGATTAAAATAGGTAGGTGTGCGTCTGGGAGGGAACGGTTGGTGTGGAGTGGGTTTACCCGGGCCGTCGTGTAGGGTGCGGTAGGTGCGAGGTGTATATGTCTCTGAGTTAGACGAGCGATGGACCGCGCTGGCTTGATTGAAGTCGGGTGGCGGGGGTGAATTACTCGGAGGTGTTTTCTTCAGAGACAGGCGGTTTTCTTCAGAGACAGGCGGTTTTCTTCAGAGACAGGCGGTTTTCTTCAGAGGTGTGGGTAGGACGTTCGCTGCCACCATTTCTTATGTGTCCGTACGTGGTCCCGTCCCTATCCAGATGTGTAGGCGAATATATCAAACACTATATGTCACCTTAGTTCCACTTTAATCACTTATTGTCACTACACAGGAATGTTTATATTAATAATAATGTCTCACATCTTCCTTATCACTACAGTGCACATTGTAAGTTATCGACCGACTCCCTCTCTCCGGCCACCTACCGTGGGTTTTGATCAAGGAACTGCTGAGTACACAATATCAGGCGGGTCTCACCAATCGTAATTGTACAGTTTTTACTGGGAGTATTCAGTCTCTTACAATATGTTGGTTAGTATGTATCGAATAGGTTATATTTCTATTATATATTGTAATATT
>NC_134809.1:2421807-2441807 GCF_046742065.1 Oratosquilla oratoria
TAGAAAAAAGAATAGGCCAACATAAATATAGTATTAGAACGGGGCAAGTGTCCAGTGGATTATTTGTCCACCAAAGGGATTATGGTCATAATATTGACTGGGGAAATTCTAAAATAATTACTTCTTGTAATAATATTATAGAAAGAAATATTATTGAATCTTGTTTTATAAAAAGAAATTTTGGAAATAACATGAACTTGAGTTTGGGTTTATTTAAATTGGACAATTTTATTATTGACAAAATTGTGTGTGATAAAATGTAACATGGGACCTCTCCGAGTATCCTTGTCTTCTTATGTATTTATTGTTTCTTTCTGTATTGCTTTTTTGTACCTTTGAAAATGTCTAAATAGACGAAAACGTTCGGTATCTGTTTTTTTCAATTTCCCGGTGGTTTCTGCAAAAATATGTATATATGTATATATATGTATACATATATGTATATGTATTTATATATATACATATATATACATACATATATGTATATATATATATATATATATATATGTATATATATACACATATATATATATATACCTTTATATATATATATATTGTACATATATATATATATATACATACATACATATATATGTGTATGTGTGTGTGTGTGTGTGTGTGTGTGTAAGTGTGTGTGTGTGTGTGTGTATGTGTGAGTCAGATGAAGTGGCAGTGAGCTGTTCCGTGTGTGTGTGTGTGCGTGTGTGTGTGTGTGTGTGTGCGTGCGTGGGTATGTGTGTTTATATAGGTATGCATGTGTGTGTGCATGTTTTAACATGGTCTTGAATCATGTACTGGACTCGTGATGGACATGTATTTTCATTTACTTATTCTTTATTTGTTTATATATATATATATATATATATATATATATATATATATATATATATATATATATATATATATACAGAGAGAGAGAGAGAGAGAGAGAAAGAGAGAGAGAGAATGAGATATAGACAGAGCATATGCGTGTATTGTATGTGTATGTGCATATATGACTGTGTTTGTGTGTGATTTGTGCATGTGTGTTGTGGCGCTTATAAATCCATCATAAGTAATTAGTGAGAAATTCAGTGCATACACAGACATCATTCACATACAGACACCTAGAGAAAGAGCATATTCCATTCATATATCTAGTTGTCTTGATTTATCTATTTATTTATTTACTATTCTTTTTTTTTCTTTTTTTTTGAGGGAATGTTCTCCAGGAATCTTTTAATTCAACCAATATCACGATTGCTATATACCAATTGGTCTCCTGCAAGTATGCTTTTCAATGTTTCTTTTTTAATTTGTTTATTTTCGGTGTAGTTATTAGGTTATTTGTATGTTTGCTCATATAATTATTAGATAGTTTATTGATTTGGTAACATGTATTTATTAATGCATTGATCTATTTATCTATTCGTTTCTGTTTCTTCACCTCTCTGCCTGTCTGTCTGCCGTGTTATTATATTTGTTTGTTTATTTATTTGTTTGTTTGTGTTTGATTGTTTGTTTGTTTGGATGTTTGTATGTATGTATGTATGTATGTATGTATGTATATATGTATGTATATATGTATGTATGTATATATGTATGTATATATGTATGTATATATGTATGTATGTATGTATGTATGTTTGTTTCTACGTCTGACCTTCTTACGCGTGTTCTATTCTAATTCGGCGAGCCGAAGAATCTCGGAGGCCGAAGAACTCCCGAAGAGAGGGAGACGGTCTCTCTCGGACCTTCGGGTCGGCGGGACCACTTTTCCACTTCAAAGCCACCATGGCGCAGAACCACATTCCAGGCATCAACAAGAAGAAGCGGAGACACCCAGGAGAGGAGGGGCACAGGAAGAGAGGCCGGGTGGACATCACTTACAAAAGCCGGGACACATACCTCGTGGAGTTTATCAAGGTCAAGAAGACCTTCGACAGGAACCTCGAGATCAGAGACGCAAGGAAGGACATGCATTTCTATGTTCTTCACTCAGTGATGAAAAAGAGGTTCTGTGATTTCATCGATGAACTTAAGAAAGGTAAAAAGTGAGAGACACTTTACTCGAAATAATGAGTTTCTTCGAGAGAAGAAAAAAAATATATATATCAATGTCCATCCCCGCCTCTCTTCTGTTGCTCGATATATCTATTTCGGCACGAGTGTCCAACGGCTACGTAAGAATCAAATACAAAATCGTTCTATTTTTGTCTTTGAAGACATCGGTATATAATGACAATTCTACATTTTTCTCATATTTTCTTACAACAATCGTTTTCAGTTACAGAATTGGTTTGCTGTGCTTCAGTATTCAAAATTTCATATCTAAAAAAATTCAGGAGATTCGTCAAGAACTCGAATGTTTTCAGGCTTCTAGCCTGAAATTAGCCAGAATCAAGTACTTCAATGAATCAAATTTGGCACAGTGAAAGCTAATGCGTTATAGTGGCAATTTTCTCAATAAAGTTAAATGTTTGGCTTTCACCCAAGGGGAGTTTCTCCAAACTGAATAAAATCATCTGTCATTAGCCAGAACAAAGTTTCTCAATGGTATAACATTTAATGCAGAGGATGTGAATGGGTTCTGTAGAATCATTAAATTTCTAAATAATTTTTTTTTTCCATAGTCAGGTACAATAAAGTACCATGAAATGAAAAAAGGGAACGAACATCGTTAGAATGGAGCCATGTTTTATTAAAAAAAAAAAAAAAAAAAGGAAATGGAAGTAATACCACCGAATTTTATGAAAAAAAAAAAAAAATGGCAGAGACCTATACGACTACAATAGATCTCGTCAGCTTCCAAAGATTCCGACAGACGTCGAAAGACTCCGACAGACTTCGACAGACTTCGACATCTTTCTGGGTTCCCGTGTTGGGGTTCCGCCCCGATGCCGAGGCCGAGGCCAAACCCAAGGGACGTTTTTTTTCCTGGTCACTTCAAGGGAACATGGCGACCACTGAGGACTTGCGACCACTGAGGACTTCCGACCACTGAGGATTTGCGACCACTGAGGGCTTGTGACCACTGAGGACTTATTGCCTTAGAGGACTTATTACCTTGGAGGACTTATTACTTTAGAGGACTTATTACATTGGAGGATTTATTACCTTGGAGGATTTACAACCTCGTAAGATTTGCAACTTCAGAGGACTTCCACCCTCGTAGGACTTACGAACTCGTAGGACTTGCAGCCTCGAAGGGCTTACGACTTCGGAGGACCTGCACCCTCGGAGGACTTGCACCCTCGGAGGACTTGCATTCGGAGGACTTGCACCTTCGGAGGACTTGCACCCTCGGAGGATTTGCACCCTAGAAGGACTTGCACCCTCGGAGAACTTGCACCCTCGGAGAACTGGCACCCTTGGAGAACTTACAGCCTCGAAAGGCTTACTGCCTGGGAGAACTTACGACCTCGGAGGACTTACAGACCCCCCTCTCCAAGACATGTAATATTTTTAAAATGTGTCACCTTTGAAATGGTTTAATTCTTATTAGTAGAATATATAATGTTAATAATCAAATTTCGCTAACACAATAGCAAATGTACTCGTACCTCCAACCCCCATTTCAATAACGACAATATGGCTTCCGTTGCAGACATCTGGCTGTCCCCTGTAACAACATATCGCACAGGATGATGATCTACACATGTGCGAAATAAGCTTACAGGGAGGTGTCCGCACATTGCCACGCCGACTGAGCACTTGAAGGGTTTTAACTAAATCGACGAAACCACCCTGAACCGCGGAGACTTTTCATTTATACTATATCATATTAATTCATCCATTTCTTATTTATTTTCTACATTTAATTTTATTACTTATCAAATACTTTTATGAATTATTAACGTTTATCTGTTTGTTTTTAATTACCACTATCTATTTATCTATCTTATTTATTTATTTATTTGTTTAATTACATTTGTTTTCTATTTTCATTCACATCAGACCTAGTGATGGACGAAAAGGTCTCCTGTCGGCATGCTTTTTCTCTGTAATCTTTGTATATATACATACATATATATATATATACATATATATATATATATATATATATGTGTGTGTGTGTGTTTGTGTGTGTGTGTGTGTGTGTGTGTGTATGTGTGTGTGTTTGTGTGTGTATAATATACATATATACACACACACATACAAAAATATATATAAATATATATATATATATATATTACAGGTGAAAAATGTAATCACACATTTGTCAATAACGTAGAAACCACTGTTGGAGTAGAAAAGACTGGAAACGGGGAATCTATATATTTCGATTGCAAACTGCAATCCTCTTCAGTAGATCAACTGAGGAGGATTGCAGTTTGCAATCGAAATATATAGATTCCCCGTTTCCAGTCTTTTCTACTCCAACAGTGGTTTCTACGTTATATATATATATATATATATATAATTTATATATATATATATATATATATATATATATGTTGAGACATTCTGACAGGTTGATGTAAGCGGAATAGGAAACACAGGAGTCTTGGTCTTGAGTTTATTCCTGACTAGTTTCGCAGGTATGCTTTTTCAAAGGAATATGTGTACAAACGGGCTGTGGGCATTATATACATGGGGTGGACCTCACCACCTCTCCGAGTTACCATAGTTGGTGGCGAATGTGAACATCACATTGTGGCTCACGTAACAATGAAGACATTTTTACAATTAAATATGATAACACTAATACCAAAGAAATTATTAATAGAAAATGTAACAATAGTAATGATAACGATGAAGATAAATATTTAAATAATAATATTAACAATAATAACAAAAATGATAGTAGAAATACAGGAAATAATAACAATAAAATAAAAGTAATAGTAATAAAAACAATAATAAGAATAAAAACGATAATACTAATAACCAAGAAATTAAAATTATTAATATTAATTATGACAATAATGGTGAAAACAATGATAATAAAAACGATTTTTTTTTTAAATATTTAAATAGTAACAATAATAATAACAATAATGATAATAAAGATAATGAAAGTAATAATAATAAAGATGGTAATAATAAGAATAAAAACGTAATGATAAAATTATAAATATATAATGATAGAAATAATAAATAAATAATAGTTATAATAACAATGATAATAATAATAGTGTTGAAAATAAATATTAACAAATAGCATTAAAAGAATAAATCATGATAAAAAGTTGGGGCAAGGTAGCATGGAGGAACTTCAGAGTGAAAGGAAGAAAGCTGGAGAGGGTAGGCCGAAGTGGGAAAAAGGTATCTACTTGGAGGGCAAGTGTCGCGGTAGATTTTGTCCATTTCGAGTCACCAGTTCTCTTGTTTGTGTTTTTGTGGTTGGCAATGTAAAGTGATTCAATTATTTTCCGTTGTTTCTTGTGTAGTCCTTTAGCTAGAATGGTGGAACCCTCCCAGTTAGGCAAATGTCCCTCTGTGTCAATGTGGTTAACTAGAGCGTTGGTTTCTCGGTGGTGTCTAATGTCCGCTTTGTGTTCCTTGAGTCTGTTGTTAAGTCCTCTGTATGTCTCTCCGTAGTATGCACAGTCACATCCTTTGCAGGGAATTTTGTAAACGATGCTATTGTCACGGTTTGTCTTGGTTCTGTTGGTGGTCAAGTGTCCTATTTTCTTCCCTGTGTCATTTACTATGATGAGTCCTGTCTGTCTCAACGTTTTGGAAAGCATGTGAGAGAGGCCAGAGTTAGGAACCACAAGGTATCGTAAATCTGTCCTCTTCATTTCACACAAAACAAACGACACAAGAAACATACTGGAACAACTGAACAACGTGGACAAAAGAATTAAATTCACAGTAGAGGAAGAGACCAACGGTTCCCTACCTTTCCTAGACGCTGTCGTCATCAGATCGGACAGCAGCGCTAGGTTCAAGGTATACCGTAAACCGACAAACAAAGACGACTTCATCCACTATTTTAGCGCACACGACGAGAAGACCAAATCAGGGGTTATCATTGGGTTTTACCTTAGGGCTCTTAGAATATGCAGCGAGGAGTATTTACAAGAGGAAATTGAATACGTAACCGCTGCGTTCAGGAACCTAAGGTACCCAGAGGGCATGTTAGGGACGTCACTACGGAAAGCCATTAAAATCAGACAGAGGAAAGGATGTGAAGAGAGGACAGATTTACGATACCTTGTGGTTCCTAACTCTGGCCTCTCTCACATGCTTTCCAAAATTTTTCCAAGAATGCTTAAGGAATGTAAATCTGAAATCTGCGACTAGTTAACTAAAATATTCAATAAATCGGTAGACATTGGTTTTGTGCCAACCGCTTGGAGGCAGGCAAACGTTGTTCCTGTTTTTAAGAAGGGAGATAGATCGTCTATATGCAACTACAGGCCAATCAGTTTGACATCGGTTATAGGAAAAATGCTTGAATCAATAATAGTAAATAGACTCAGAGAACACATCGAAGGGCATAATTTAATTCGTGATTCACAGCATGGTTTCTCCAAGGGTCAATCATGCGTGACTAATCTTCTATCCTTTTACACTAAAGTATATTAGGCGTCAGATAACAATGAAAATTACGATGTTATTTACCTTGACTTTAGGAAAGCGTTCGACAAGGTGCCACACCAGAGACTACTAAATAAAATCACAGCCCATGGCATAGGAGGAAAAGTGTTAGAATGGATTAGTGCTTGGATTGGTAACAGAAAACAGCGGGTCACCATAAATGGAATAAAATCTAGATGGGCCAATGTTACTAGCGGGGTCCCCCGGGGCTCGGTTTTGGGTCCCTTATTGTTCATTATGTACATAAGCGACTTACACGATGGGATAAATAGTGATGTTAGTAAGTTTGCGGGCGACACTAAAATAGGACGCCTAATTAGGTCAGGAGACGACGCAGAGATTCTGGAGGATGATCTTAATAAATTGTTAACATGGTCGGTGAAATGGCAAATGAACTTCAATATCTCTAAGTGTAGCGTGTTAAACGTAGGGCTACACAACCCCGAAAATAGATACATCTTAGATAACACGTTTTTAGAAAAATCTGAGTGCGAGAGGGACTTGGGAGTTCTGGTGAGTCCGGACCTTAAAACCAAGAAGCAATGCATTAGCGCCAGAAATAAAGCAAACAGACATTAGGTTTCATTACTAGGACGGTAACAAATAGAAGTGCAGAGGTAATTATATAACTCTATCTAGCGATAGTTAGACCCATCCTCGACTATGCGGTAATGTTTTGGTCTTCGTCCTACAGAATGGACATAAATTCACTAGAATCAGTACAAAGAAGAATGACCAAAATGATACATGGACTCGGAAATTTGCCTTACGAAGAGAGGCTTAGGCACCTAAACTTACACTCTCTGGAAAGACGCAGAGTGCGGGGTGATCTGATAGAAGTGTTCGAGTAGATCAAAGGCTATAACAAGGATGATGCAAACAAGGTCATGATAATAAAACAACAGGGCAGGACTCGCAGTAATGGGTATAAACTGGACAAATTTAGATTTAAGAAGGAAATAGGCTAGAATTGGTTTACTAATAGGGTGGTCGATGAATGGAATAAACTTAGTAACAATGTAGTAAGCGCTGAAACTATCAGTTGTTTTAAAAAACTATTAGACAACTTTATGGATGGGGACGACAGGTGGTGATGGATTCGGAGCTGCCTAGTGTAGGCCTTACGGTCTCTTGCAGTCTCCTTTATTCTTATGTCCTTATGTTCTTATATATATATACATATACACATATATATATATATATATATATATGTATATATATATATACAAATATATGTATATATATATATATATTCATATATATAGATATGTATATATATACATATATATATATATATATATATATGTATATATATATATATCACTTTGACAAAATGTTGTGGCACATATGTAATAATATTCTTAACACCAGGTTAATGGAGCACAAAAGATCCATTAGGTATGCCCAAGAAAATTCCGCGGTGTTCCAACACGTCAGTACCAAAAATTACACTCTTGACTGGGACAAGGCCAAAATTCTGTTCAAGTCCAACTGTAGTCTTAGAAGAAAAATTGTTGAATCAGCCTTAATCGAATAATGTCCGAACTTGAACATCCCCAAAGGTCAATAGTCCCCGGACATTATTTCACGGCTAGCTGTGAACCGCTTGTTGAAGAATTATCACCCTCCTGACCCTTCTTCCCGCCCTTTCCCATAACCTCACACCTCCACCCACACATCCCCTCACCTTTGACTCCGCCCTGCGTGACGGGTCATCCTGTTTTTAACTCTGCGTGTTCCCCTTCTTCTCATATCTCTTTGTACTTATGTCTCTGCAAATTCTTGTAATCTGTACTTTACTGAAGAGGGCTATAGCTATTACCCGAAATATAGAAGTTACACATTCTTCTAAAGTTTCCTCATTCCGACTGTGGGTTCTTCGTGAATAATATATATATATATATATATATATATATATATATATATATATATATATATATATATATATATATATATTGTATATTTAGGGCGCACATTCTCACTAATACACACTGAGTTTCAGGAGGGTGGGCAAATACAAGCCTTCCATAGTCTTCCATGTTTAATTGACGTTTCGACTTTAGGGAGTCATCATCAGAATAGTTACAAGAGAAAAGTCACAATTTTCAAAGCTACATGATTCACAATTGACAATGGTGTACAGACAACATGGGTTTAAATATGGGCCGCTTGGGAACGGTGCATGGTTCGTGACCCGCTACGTAGCCGGGCACTACGTCTTGGAGGGGAAGGGGGAGGGGATGGTCAGGAGGAGGGAGAGAATCATGTAGCTTTGAAAATTGTGACTTTTCTCTTGTAACTATTCTGAAGATGACTCCCTGAAGTCGAAACGTCAATTAAATATGGAAGACTATGGAAGGCTTGTATTTGCCCACCCTCCTGAAACGAGACCTACTGTGAGGAAAATTGAAAATCTGAGTAAGAAGATTAACCAGTGCCAAAATGCTGTTGTGTTTAACTCAGTGTGTATATACATATATATATGCATATATATATATATATATATATATATATATATACATGTATACATATTTGTATACATATGTGTGTGTGCGGATGTTTGGGCCCAAGACATGAACCCCTTTTGAGAATTTGATGTTTTCTCATTGGCAATATATCCCGCCTCCAAAGCTTTCCTTTTTTTTCCAGTTTCCTATGTAGAGCCTGGGCTTCTTTCCAGTTTGGTAAATGGTTTTCTTCATCGATATGAACTACTAGGGCATTTGATCTTTTATGATGTTTCACATCCCTCTTGTGTTCTTCTAGTCGTTTGTCCATGGCGCGTCCTGTCTCACCGATGTCAACTTTCTCACAGCCTCTACAAGGAATTCTATAAACAAAACTTTTGTTTTCATGTAACTTCTCTGTGTTTCTGGTAAACTCGCCAATTCTCTTTTCCGACGATTTTACTAAATCTATTCTGCTGTTCTTTAAAAAACTACGAGTTATTGGTACGTATCTTGAGCTAGGAACCGAAATGAATATCTTATCCTTGCTGGTGCTGTTGTCTCTAGGTGTTGTATTCCTTTCCATAATTTTGATGGCTTTGCGTTTTAATTTCATAAGAAATCCTAAAGGATATGCTAATTGTTGGAAATATTTAGAAATGTGGCTAAGCTCATCCTGAAAAATTCTTTGCTATATATCCTTAGGGCACTTAACATAAATCCTATTATTATCCCTGATTTGACTGTGAGCTGAATAAAGATGAATGTGATCTTCTCGGTTTGTTGGTTTTCTGTATACTTTGAATTTTATTCCGTTCTTTGTTTTCTTTATTACAGTTGTAATCATTACTAACCATCATCCACCACGCACGTGATCCACATGCTTGCATCATAGCGAGACTCCCCTCTTGCTTACCTTGCATTTCCCAGAACATACATCTAACGCAGCACATTTCAAGACAAACAAGATATAGATACCCAATGTCACCAGACTAACCTATTAAAAATCCTTTATTATAACTGCCCTATTATATTACCCATAAACTAACATATATATATAATATACCTAACAACATCCACCAACTATAGGACTAACCCTCATATATAAAACTGACCCCAATGCATAGAATAGCGAGACTAACGCCTTTAGTTACAACAACCCACTAATCCCCTATATAACCTATAACACCCATGTCACGAACGCCAGAGCTGGGTAGGTGAAGAGTCTACCGGCCAGACGCCAGAGCTAGGTAGGTCAAGAGCCTACCGGCCAGAGCTGAGTAGGTCAAGAGCCTACCGGCCAGAGCTATGCAAACCGAGAGGCTGCCAGCCAATTGTGCCCTAGGTCAAAGCCTGGCACATATTGTTATTCGCCCACAGGGCCCTTTTGTACCTTGTAAATTTAGTTAACCAGATTGCCTTCATTGTTAATAAATAGAAGACAACTCCCGTTTTGGAGTTTATCTCACCCGCATTAAGTCCTTCTTATGTAACCACAACCTTTCAACGGTTACGTTGAATTTTATTCCGTTCTTTGTTTTCTTTATTACAGTGTTCAAAAAAGGAATTTCATAATTTATTTCTTCTTCTAGTGTAAACTGTATTTTCTGTATGTTAATTAACTGGGTTAAGTTCTGTCTTAAATTAACCAACTCGGGTACCACTACTAGAATGTCATCGACGTATCGCCAACAATGTGTATCTTTTCCCATGAGTTTGATGCAGAATCAACACAGCGCTCCTAGAGGTCGGGAGTCGCTCTCCACTCCAGCTCTCTCGACAAGCATCCAGCATTCTTCACCGGCCGGCGGTGGCGAGGAAACTGGTCTTCTTTGCTACTGCCGGTCTGGCCCAAGGCTGACCTCTTCGTTGGCGACTGCAGGCGGGTTTATACCAAAGACAAATACACACATTTCCCAAGTCACGTAATCCTCTGTTTTCAGAGTTGTGCTTGGATGAAAAGAGATACACGCACACCTGCTCGCTGGCTTAGCAGAGGCCCACAATTCAACTTTGATTCAGAGCTCTTAACTCTTCGCCACCTGGTCGCGGGAGAGGAATTGGGGAGCCTCTCTTGTCGTCCGGCCCGCACCCAAGCCCTGGCCTCTTCGGTGACGCTGGCGAGCGGGTTTACACTTCTGACATTTACACGCAATTCCCAAGTCACGTAATTCTCTGCTTTAAGAGTTGTGCTTGGAAGGAGAAAGATCAAACAACACCCGCCCACCTGACCACCCACCCACCCTCGCACAGCCATTGGATCCACTCTCCTGACAACGCTTCGGACATCGCTCGCTCATGTCTAAACCTGGGGCTAAACAGAGACGCGCTCTCTACACGCGGGTAGTGAATTCTACTCACTTCCCATAAGGTACATATACACATTTCTCACGAACAAAGCCATATCCCACGCACAAACATCTACACGTACTTTTTCTTCGACTAAAATTCACTTCCTTTCTAACTTTCTCTGATACTACATCTTCTCATTTCAGTTTACCTCCCACTAAAGATTCTTCCATTTTTCCCCCTTTCTCTACTACTACGTTTTATTAGAGAAGATTCTCCAATTTTCCTTCGATAGCTACAGTGTGATTTAAAAATAATTGATGCATTATCCCAATCTAATCTATGGTCTTTTTGGCTGGCATGAAGGAACACAGCGGAGTTAACTTGTCCATATTTTAGCTATCGAAGGAAAATTGGAGAATCTTCTCTAATAAAACATTATCCTAACTTTAATACCTCAAAAGGTCAGTGGCCCCCAGATTGTATTACGAAGTTAGCGGTCAACAAAATAATATCAAGAGCGGTCGGACAAAATACCACCAACTGTCCTTCCTTGACCCAACCATTTCAAAGGCATGTAACCTGAGTCCCCCACTTTCACCATCCCCTTTTATGTATCCCTCACTTCCTCATATATACTTGTACCTTAACTTCTTATAAGCATTCTGCTGAAGAGGACTACAGATAGTAGTCGAAATATACAGTTTCCCTGTACTTCCGTTATTATTTCTTCGATAGTGGGTTTGTAGTGAACATATATATATATATTATATACAGTATATATATATATATATATATATATATATATATATATATATATATACATAAATATATATATATATATATACACATATATATGTACATATATATATATGTATATATATATATATATATATATATATATATATATATATATATATATATATAGAAAGAGAGAGAGAGAGAGAGAGAGAGAGAGAGAGAAAGATAGAGAATGAGATAGATAGATAGATAGAGAGGGAATGAGATATAGACAGAGCATAAACGTGTATGTGTATGTGCATATATGACTGTGTTTGTGTGTGATTTGTGCGTGTGTTGTGGCGCTTGTAAATCCATCATAAGTCATCAGTGAGAAATTCAGTGCACACACAGACATCATTCACATACAGACACCTAGAGAAAGAGCATATTCCATTCATATATCTAGTTGTCTTAATTTGTCTGTTTATTTATTTACTATTCATTTTTTTTTTTTTTTTTTGCGTCTTTTCCGTCTTTCTTTTTGGTGTAGTTATAATGTTATTTGTATGTTTGCTCATCTATTTATTAGATATATTATTGATTTGGTAACGTGTATTTATTAATGCATTGATCTATTCGTTTCTGTTTCTTCATCTCTCTGCCTGTTTGTCTGTCGTGTTATATTTGTTTGTTTATTTATTTGTTTGTTTGTATTCTTTGTTTGTGTTTGTTTGTTTGTATGTGTTTATGTATGTATGTATGTATATATATATGTATGTATGTTTATGTATGTATGTATGTATGTATGTATGTATGTATGTATGTATGTATGTATGTATGCGCCTGACCCTCTTACGCGTGTTCTATTCTAATTCGGCGAATCGAAGAATCTCAGAGGCCGAAGAACTCCCGAAGAGAGGGAGACGGGCTCTCGTGGACCTTGGGCTCGGCGGGACCACTTTTCCACTTCGAAGCCACCATGGAGCAGAACCACATTCCAGGCATCAACAAGAAGAAGCGGGGACATCAAGGAGAGGAGGGGCACAGGAAGAGAGGCCGGGTGGACAGCACTTACAAGAGCCGGGACACATACCTCGTGGAGTTTATCAAGGTCAAAAAGACCTTTGATAGGAACCTCGATATGAGAGACGCAAGGAAGGACATGCGTTTCTATGTTCTTCACTCAGTGATGAGAAACAGGTTCTGTGATTTCATCGATGAACTTAAGAAAAATAGAAAATGAGAGACACTTTACACTAAATAAGGAGTTTCTTCGAAAGAAGAAGAAGAAAAAAATCAACATCCATCCCCGCCTCTCTCCTGTTGCTTGATATATCTATTTCGGCACGAGTGTCCAACGGCTACGAAAATATCAAATATCAAAATCATTCTAGTTTTGACTAGGAAGTCATAAGTATATAAAGGCAAATCTATTCTTTTCTCATATTATCTTACAACATTTGTCTTCAGTTCCAATTTTTTTTTGCTGTGCTTCAGTGTTAAAAGTTAATATTTCAAAAATTTCAGGAGATTCGTCAAGAACTCGAATGTTTTCAGGCCTCTAGCCACGTTCTTTTCAATAAAGGAATATCTTGGCGTCTTGACAACGCTTCTCCGTCACATAATAGACTTGTACATTCGATCAATTCTAGTAATAGTGATACATGTACAAAGGAGTTATTAAATTCTACTATTTCGTCTGGTGCTTATGCCAAAGTCCTTTACTATTGATGCAACTTGAAAAGATATTGTTACATATACTCGTACGTGTACACACACACACAGACGCAGATATTTCTCTAACTTCAATAAAATCGTCTGAAATTAGCCAGAATCAATTACTTCAATGTATCAAACTTAGCACAGTGAAAGCTAATGGATTATAGTGACAATTTAGTCAATAAAGTTACATGTTTCGGTTGCACAAGAGGGGAGTTTCTCCAAACTGAATAAAATTATCTGTCATTAGCCAGAACAAAGTTTCTAAATGGTATCAAATTTAATGCAGAGGATATGAATGGGTTCTCTAGATATCACTAAAATTCTAAATACTATTTTTTTCTATAGTCAGGTACAATAAAGTCCTATGAAAAAAAAAGTAATACCACCGAATTTTATGAAAAAAAGAAAAAAAATCGTCAGAGACCCATAGGCCTTCAATAGATCTCGTCAGTCTCCAAAGATTCCGACAGACGTCGAAAGACTCCGACAGACTTCGACAGACTTCGACATACTTCGACATCCTTCTTTTTCATTATTATTCATCCATTTCTTATTTATATGTACATTTAATTTTATGATTTATTAAATACTTTTATGAGTTATTAACATTTATCTGTTTGTGTATTACAGTATATACCATTATCTATTTATTTACTTGTTTTACTATATACTTTTTCTCTATTTTTTCTCACATCCGACCCAGTTATGGACAAAAAGGTCTCCTGTCGGCCTCGGCATGCTCTTTCTTTGCATATACATATATATATATATATATATATATATATATATATATATATATATGTATATCAGTCTAAATAAAAATATTCTTCTAAAAAAGGCTGTGGAAGTCGGGGACAGGTGGTATTTACGTGACACTTTGTCCTAAAAATATTCTTGAAAAAGAGCTTGGGTAAGTCGGGGTCAGGTGGTATTCTTCTTCTTCTTCTTCTTTTTCTTCTTCTTCTTCTTCTTCTTCTTCTTCTTCTTCTTCTTCTTCTTCTTCTTCTTCTTCTTCTTCTTCTTCTTCTTCTTCTTCTTCTTCTTCGCGTTCCTCTTCTTCTTC
Organism: Oratosquilla oratoria; assembly: GCF_046742065.1. Classification (NCBI taxonomy): domain Eukaryota; kingdom Metazoa; phylum Arthropoda; class Malacostraca; order Stomatopoda; family Squillidae; genus Oratosquilla; species Oratosquilla oratoria. The sequence goes on from NC_134809.1 coordinate 2,436,580, forward strand.
TTCGTCTTCTTCGCGTTCCTCTTCTTCTTTTTCTTCTTCTTCGTCTTCTTCTTCTTCTTCTTCTTTTTCTTCTTCGCGTTCTTCTTCTTCTTCTTCTTCTTCTTCTTCTTCTTCGCGTTCTTCGCGTTCTTCGCGTTCTTCTTCTTCGCGTTCTTCGCGTTCTTCGCGTTCTTCTTCTTCTTCGCGTTCTTCTTCTTCCTCTTCTTCTTCTTCTTCTTCTTCTTCTTCTTCTTCTTCTTCTTCTTCTTCTTCTTCTTCTTCTTCTTCTTCTTCTTCTTCTTCTTCTTCTTCTTCTTCCTCGCGTTCTTCTTCTTCTTCCTCGCGTTCTTCTTCGCGTTTTTCTTCGCGTTCTTCTTCGCATTCTTCTTCGCATTCTTCTTCGCGTTCTTCTTCGCGTTCTTCCTTGCGTTCTTCTTCCTCGCGTTCTTCTTCGCGTTCTTCCTCGCGTTCTTCTTCGCGTTCTTCCTCGCGTTCTTCTTCGCATTCTACTTCTTGTTCTTCTTCGCATTCTTCTTCGGGTTCTTCTTCGCGTTCTTCTTCCTCGCGTTCTTCTTCGCGTTCTTCTTCCTCGCGTTCTTCTTCGTGCTGGGGATCCCGTGTTGGGGTTCCGCCCCGAGGCCGAGGCCGAAGGGGAAAACGAGGGATTAGAGCGCAGCGAAGCCCCTGGCGAAGCCCGCGGCTTGTAAATATATATATATATATATATATATATATATATATATATATATATATATATATATATATATATACATATATATATATACTGTATATATATATGTATATATATATACTGTATATATGTATATATATGTATATATAAACATATATATATATATATATATGTGTGTATACATATATATACATATATATATATATATGTATATATATATTATGTATGTATATACATATACATATATGTATATATATATATGTATATGTATATGCATACATATATATATATATATATATATACTGTATATATATATGTATATATATGTATATATATATGTGTATACATATATATATGTATATATATATACATACATGTATATATATATATATATATATATATATATATATATATATTATATATATATGGATATATATATATATATATATATATATGTGTGTATACATATATTGGTATGTATATATATATATATATATATATGTATGTATACATATATATATACATATATATATAAACATATTTATATATATACATATACATATATATATATATTTATATATATATATATATATATTATATATATATATATATATATATATATATATATATATATATATATATATATATATATAAACATCTTTTTTAGGTGCTGAAATACTTTTAGCACGTACGAGTACAGTGTGACCGAGTTTATGCAAAACAGAATACATCGAACATGTTACATGGCTGAAGAGATCAAAACAATTATTTTCCTGACTTCCACCTTTAAGCTAAAAAGAATGGTTAACCAAAATCACATCTCTAAATTACGCCAATGAGCTTAAAAGTTTGAGTTTTCTGAGCTTTAGTACATCTGTGTACACTTCCTCTTGACCCTGTCCTTAAGGATTTGGGAGAATAAATTTTCTGTAGTATCTTATCGCATGTGAAAGATTAGTTGAAGTCTCTGTAGATTAATAAAATCGTCTGGCGTCATCCGTAATAGAATTTGCAGAAGCCATAATCGTGGAGAAGAGGGGAGTTCCACGATTTATCTATTTATTTATTTTTACTTTCTTCTTTCATTTATTTTCTTTCCTTCTTTCTTTTTCCTTCTTTCTTTTTCTTCTTTTCCTTATTTTCCTTTCGTTTTTTCTTTCTTTATTTAATTTTTTCTTTCTTTTAATTCTTTTCTTTCATATCTTTCTTCTTTCTTTTCCCTCTTTTTCTTCATTTTTTCTTTCCTTCTTTCTTTTTATTCTTTTCCTTCCTATTTCTTTCTTTCTTTCTTTCTTTCTTTCTTCTTTCCCTCCTTTCTTTCATTCTTTCTTTCTTCCTTCCCTCCTTTCTTTCTTTCTTTCTTTCTCTCTTTCTCTCTTTCATCCATTTCCTCTCCTCTTTTCCTTCGTACGAATTTCTGTTCATATTCCCTCCATCTCTCGCCCGTCTCTTATTTTCATTTTTTACTCTTTCCTTCGCCTTTTTATTAATATTATTATCTTTACGTACTTCCTTCTCACTTATTCTCTACCTTTTCTTTGTATTGTTTTATATTTCTATTCCATTATCATACTCTTACAAAAGATTCTAGTCTGTAGAAGCTTCTTTATTGAAACCAAACAAATATTTATTAAAAAAAAAAAAGATTTAATCGTACCAATATGCACATATTAACATAAATATATGAATATATATATGCATATATATATATATATATATATATATATATATATATATTGTTACGGGCTGCTGGTATGTGAAGAGACGTTACGTATAACGTCTAAGTGCTTAAGAACCAGCGCACTTCTAGAAGCCACTGTAGGACTGAACTATCTGGTCAGGGCCTAGATAATTCGTAAGACTAGAAGTAAAGGTAACAAAGAAGATTCCAGGAAAGGAATATTAAACTAGCGATAAAACTAGTAAACGAAATTATTAATGGAAAATATTTACAGGCAATCAACACAAAAGAGAATGGGCAGTAGGGTCAATGGGACCGTACATGATTATGAGAATATGGAAATTATCGTTCAAATAAGAAACACAAGATAAGTATACAATATGGTACTATCTAAGTACAAAGAGATCAGGAACATGCATCAGAATAAGTAATAAGTACAAATATAAGTATAAGTAATGCAATGTATATCAGACACGTAATGTAGGCAAAAAGGGTGATCACTTCACACCAATCGTCTCATGAATCTAAACCTTCTAGTTTTTATCAAGAGATCAATATGTGGGAATATGACAAGGAATGAGCGGTTTCAACCGCTTATATACCATTGGACCGGAAGCGGGATACTTCCGGTTAAGGGTGCGGGTGAGGAGGAGGGTAAGTTAACACGTCAACATGGGTAGTTTTAGGACCCTCGACTTGCTTGAACAATCTATTTATTTAGTAACTGTCAAATCTGTGCGCTCCGAACTATTCAGGATTTCGCTTGTCTGTTTGTTCTACAAGAGTGCGCACCTCTCCGCACGTAGGCAAGATTACATATAGTGGACGGGCGTTACTGCTTAACATTGTTACAATACATACATAGATAAGAAATATGAACATAGTTATGTAATACAAAGGAACATAATTCTATAACATAATTACACATATGACGTAATATCTAATATTACGTTACACCTCCACCGTTTGGGAAAGCTTTTCACTTTCTGTTGAAAAGCTATGTTCTAGAAAGGACGTCGGCTAAAACATTAAAGACGCCTTTTATATGATGAATTGTTAGATTAAAGGGTTGGAGAAATAAACTCCAACGTGTAAGTCTCGGATTCTTGTTTTTCATAGTCTGTAGGAACTTTAAGGGGTTGTGATCCGAATATACTTGAATGGTAGTTGAGGAACCCAAGTAGACTTCGAAGTGGATAAGGGCCTGGACCAAAGCGAGCGTCTCCTTCTCAATTGTTGAGTAGTTCTTCTGCGCAGGGGACAGCTTCTTGCTGTAGTAGGCGATAGCGTGAAGAACTTCATTGTGTTCTTGCAAGAGGGCGGCACCGATACCGGTGTCGCTGGCGTCGACTTGCAGAAGAAAGGGTCGTTGGAAATCGGGTGCCCTTAGAACTGGTGCGTTAGTGAGAAGGGACTTCAGGTTTTTGAAGGCCGTCTCACAGGTAGGTGTCCACACGAAGTCATGGTCTTTTCTCAACAGGTCAGTCAATGGTTCTGCTACATCTTAAAAATTTGGACAAAAACGGCGATAATAGCCACTCATTCCGAGGAATCGACGTACCTCTCTACGATTAGTGGGTGTTGGTACATCATTGATGGCTTTTATCTTGGCGTCTATTGGAAACACTTGGGAATTTCCAACTTTAAATCCCAAATAGGGGACCTGTGTATGTCCGAAATCACATTTGGACAAATTGATGGTAAGGTTTGCTTGGTCTGCTCTATAAAAGAAATTATTTAGGTGTTCAATGTGTTCTGTCCAAGACTGACTAAATATTATCACATCATCTAGATAAGTTTTTACTCCTGGCAATCCTGCAACAAGATTACTTATCATTCTTTGGTAAGTGGCAGGGGCATTTTTAAGCCCAAATGGCATTGCTCTGAATTGGAACAATCCCTCTTCCGTAATGAAAGCGGTAACTTCTCTTGAGCGAGGGTGTACAGGGATTTGATAGTATCCCCTTAACATATCCAACTTGGATACGTACTTGGCAGTTCCTAGACTGTCTATGATATCATCTATCCTAGGGATAGGAAAAGCATCGGCCTTAGTATGGGCATTGATTTTCCTGTAGTCAATGCACAGGCGATAAGAATTGTCAGATTTAGGGACAAGAATGCAAGGAGATGCCCAAGGACTACTGGAGGGTTCAATTATTCCCTGTTGAAGCAGAGTGTTTATTTCCGCTTTTATGAACTCCTTCTTTTTTGGATTGACTCTATAAGGGGCTTGTTTGATAGCCCTTGGCGAGTCTAGAATTATTTCGTGTTCTATCAAAGAAGTGAATCTTGGGGAATCTAGAAATAATTTTGGAAAACTTCTTAAGAGGAAAAGAATGTCTTTACCTTGTTTCTCAGATAAGTGTCCTACTTTTATCTGAAGATTTTGTAGTATCTGAGAGTTTTCCAAGGGAATCTCAGGAGGATTAGGCAGGTTATCAGGAGGCTCTTCCGATTCTATTGTGGTAGAGCTGCAAGCTGGAATTGGATCTCGGGAATGATAAGGTTTTAAGGTATTTATGTGACAGAGACGGGAACTCTTTCTTCTGTCTGGAGTTTTGATTATGTAGTTGAGATCACTGGCTCTGGACAAGACTTCATAGGGTCCTTTGTATTTAGCCTGCAATGGATCTCCTGGTATGGGAAGATAAAGTAACACTTGATCTCCTGGAGAGAAAGTTCTAAGTTTAGAATTTTTATCATACCGACCTTTCATTACTCGTTGAGCATTCGCCAAGTTCTCTCTTGCCAACTTCCAAGCTTCTAACAACTTCTCGGTGACCTGGGACACGTATTTCAAAGAAGGAACAGGTGGTTCTTCTTTCATCCATTGTTCATGAAGTATCTTTAGGGGACCACGGACTTCATGACCGA
>NC_134809.1:2446807-2451807 GCF_046742065.1 Oratosquilla oratoria
AGGAACTTTAACATATCAAAATAAAACGCAATAGAAAAATTATTAAACATTTTTATTTGAGGATTAGCACTGGTTCTATTGAAATATAAAATACATTTTATAAAGATAGATATAAACTTACAAATTATGTGCAATGGCTTGTAGGTATTCTAGTGTATCTCTGTTTGCATAGTCATCCGTGAGTTTTTTCATCCGTTCATTAACAATTGCGTATTTCTTTTTAGTGTTTCTAGGCATAATACCACATGAAGCCTATCGTATTGTTAGTTCCCAATCATTTTGCTCTTTTTTGAGTTTGGTCATAAGGCGAGATAAATTTGGATGGACGACTGACATTCTTTGTTGAAATGCGCGGTGCCAACCTTCAACAGAATTATTTGTGCGTGGTATTCCTAGCAAGGTCTTTTCTCTTACATTCCATAAGGAGATATCAAAACTTGAGCGGCGTCGCCTTCCTCTTTGTACAGCACCTAACCAAGTAGTCTCAAAGTAGACGAGAAATTCTCCTAGGACTTCATGTGTTTCCTCATCTAATGAAGCCATTAATTCATTAAATATTCCTATGACATCCTCCTTTGGAACGAACGCCAGTGCTCTAAGTTTTTTTTTTATTAGGAAAGCATTCCTTGGCTCATTATACCAATTTTGCAGGCCACATGCCTGAACTTTTCTCCAAAGGCATTGACCGAAATGAAAAAACATCCAGATGTATGAGAGTTAGGAAAATTCTTCTCTATACTACTTATTGCAGCTTTTTCAAAATCAACAGTTATTGAATTAGGCTCCATAACACGCGTTTCTTTAAGTTTAGAAAATATCGTATCATATGTTTCTTGAGTTTTAGATTTCGTAATGCAGTACACAAGTGGAACAGTATGATTTTCCCCAAGGAGAGCATGGATGGAATAGAGTTGATGGTTGTCAGGAGCACTATCGAACGTACCGTCGCAAAACCAGTGCATACATTTTGCTAATAAATCGAGATTAGTGTCAGTTGCCATTAAAACTATATCTTCCTCTTCGACTAAAACAAATCTCTCCCCTCTTAACGAGACCCTAAGTTCGTCTGTTATTTTGTTCCCATCTGTGAATTTTCTTTGTCTTCTAATCATTCTGCCAAGACTTTCTTTTTTGGGAAGAGATCCAGTGGCTTCCAAGGGAAAATCAGATATGCAGTTCTGAATTATAGTATTCGTAATTTCTTCAGTATTATAGGCTCGTTCCTTCATCTTCTCTACTGTCTTGAGTACCACAGTTCTACTGGCATCTGGTCTTTGAGAATGTGGCAGTGGAGTACCTTGTAGTATATCATTCACTGTCTTAAGTATCCCTCCACATCTCCCTCTTTCTTCGCATTTTCAATAGGTAATGCTATCCCTCATTTTGTCAACTGTATAAGCATACCCATTGTACAGTAGTTTCCTTCCACCACGTTTAGTAACAGTGAACTCCATGGCCTGTGAGAAAAAATATATATCTTATTAAAAAGAAACTATATGTGTATACATACATACATATATATATATATATATATATATATATATATATACATATATACGACAACACGGTATCATTAAGAAGCTAAAAACGATATACATACTGTACATTATAAACCATATCAAATGTACCAACACATATACTATTTGACTAAAATATTTTAACGTAGTTTCAAAAGTTTACAAAAAATTTACATTAATATACTAATAATCTCAAAGTTTATATAAATTTTATATTAGATAAATTTATAAACTAATGACAAGGTGTGGTTACCAGTGAGAGGAGCACGACGTTTCGTTTTTTTACAGCTTTTTCAGGTATATAGTTGTGATACACATGATTGAGATTAAATAAGAGGAATAGGGGGAACGGGGAAAGGGGCGAGGGAGGAAGGTAGGGGAGGAGGAGGAGGGGGGTTGAATACTAGGAAAGGTTGAGGAGAAGGCTGGCCCAAATGTCTGAGATTAGGAAAGGTGTGAAAAGAGCAAATGGCTGGGCGACGAACATTGGTTCACAATCGAGAAAAGGGGGAAGAAAAAAAAAAGAATATGAGCAAATGTCAACTGCGGATGGACAACGCAGCTGATATCCAGCTGCTTTAAACATATCAAATTATACTGATATCATCATTTATCACCTTATTATCATTCATATCTTGAAATAATTACCTCAAGAATAGATGTAGAATGTCTGATTAATAAATATCTTTTTGAGAATGTTGAAAAATGTCCTTCCAGATGTGGAAATATTTCTAGTATGTATTGTGTATCTAGATTAAAGAATGATAAATAAGTTTGCCTTACTTTGATCTTCCGACGAACAATATTAGCTGATATCCAGCTGCTTTAAACATATCAAATTGTACTGATATCATCATTTATCACCTTATTATCATTCATATCTTGAAATAATTACCTCAAGAATAGATGTAGAATGTCTAATTAATAAATATCTTTTTGAGAATGTTGAAAAATGTCCTTCAAGATGTGGGAATATGGTCATTATATATTTAAAAGTATTTTAGGCAAATAGTATAATTTATTATCAAATATTTACATAAATACCTGGTTGCCTGTTTAACACTCTTTCGACGAAAAGGCTGTTCGACGAAACATCCATTCGACGAAACATCCATTCGACGAATCGTCCGGCGACGATATGTCTGTTCGACGAAATGTCTGTCGACGAATTGTCCGGCGACGAAACGTCCGGTCACGCATATGCATATGCATATATATATATATATACATATATATATATATATATATATATATATATATATATATACTGTATATATATATACGAGGAATTCGCTAGTGGACAGCGACATTAATCAGATAATTTTTATGACCATCGCGCAAGGATTCGAACCTGCGCTGTACATGACGACAAGAGGCCCGCCATGACTACCGCCTTAACCCGCTCGACCACTGATACTTAAAATCGTACGAACTCAGAACACTTACTGGTTCTCGAGATTGAGAAGGTCACTACCTGCAACCCTATTCTCATTTTTACCATACGACCAAGCACACTCGTGGGAGGGGTACGGACCGGATCGAATCCTTTTCACGCTTCGTCATTGTAACCATACGAGGAATTCGCTAGTGGACAGCGACATTAATCAGATAATTTTTATGACCATCGCGCAAGGATTCGAACCTGCGCTGTACATGACGACAAGAGGCCCGCCATGACTACCGCCTTAACCCGCTTGACCACTGATACTTAAAATCGTACGAACTCGAGAACAAATATTTAGTTATTGCGTCAAGGTTTTGGAGACTCTGGAGGTACTTTTGGGGAGCATCATGTCGACGATCGACTCGTGCTCTACCGAAGGCGCGTGTGCCACTCGTGTACTTACTGAGTAGGTCTCCGAGGACGGGCGGTTCCTCAAGAGGACCGTGCTGTTCAGGAACTCTGCGGGAGCAACGGGTGTACGAGTCTTGGAATATAAGCTCTTCAGTGTTACAACATACGCAGAGCCTCTACCCCAGGATCTGGGAGAGTTCCTATTCGACTCCGGATCATCATAGACGCGGCCGGGACCTCAAGAAGCTGAAGCCAGGGACTCTGAAAAAGAAAAGGAGTTTATAAGAAAAAATAATGGAAATGAATGGAAAAAATGCATTGAGGAAAGTAATAGAAATAATGGAAAGTATATGCCAGAGGGGTCGCGACCTTTTCTGATAGATGTTCAAGAATACACACACACACACACACACAAACACACACACACACACACACACACACACACACACACACACACACACACACACACACACACACACACACACACACACATATATATATATATATATATATATATATATATATATGTACATATATATAAATATATATATATATATATATATATATATATATATATATATATATATACATATATATATATATATATATATATATATATATATGTATATATATATATATGTATGTATGATGAAGGTGGAAAAAGAAGTCACGGGTCTTGTTCCAAGGTTCTTTTCTTTGTATCTGTAGCTTATAAGTCCCATTTGTCCTCTGTCTTATGTAATTTCCTGAAAAGGGCTACAGTTGGTAGCCGAAATATAGAATCTTCTTTCATTCGAAGTTTATTTTCTCCGACTGTGGGTTTCTTGTGTGATATTTACAAATGTGCTACTACATTTCTGTTTAGACATACATATATACATATATATATATATATATATATATATATATATATATATATATATATATATATATATATATTACTTTAGCACTTCATCTGTAAGAATACATATGCTCCGTCTCACATAGAGACATGACCGCTGTATGCTGAAATGAAAAGCATGAATCCGATATGAAAAAATAATAAAACCAAAGTCAATATTATCTATCTTTTATGACATTTGTAGCCATTAACATATTTTGTATAGGATGTACAAAGTTACATAAACAAGATTATTATAAAATAAAGATTTTTTCTGATACGAAGCTTAGCAAAAAATTTGAAGCAAATAAGTAAAACGACAGTCGTGGAGAACAGGCTTTGAATATTCATGGAAAATATGTTTCCTAGAAAAGAGATTTGATTTATCATGGCTAAAGAAATGTTTCATAGATAAATAGAAAAATAAAGTACATTGAATTGAACACCTTTTTATGTACAGAATACTGGCAAGTGATCCTTTACAAAGATAAAAAGCCTTATGAACATGTTAACACACACACACACACACACACACACACACACACACACACACACACACACACACACACACACACACACACACACACACACACACACACAAACACACACACACACACGCACACACACACGCACGCACACACACACACACACACACACACACACACACACACACACACACACACACACACACACACACACACACACACACACACACACGCAAACACAGACGCACGCACACACACGCACACACACGCACACCCACCCACACACAGACACGCACACACAGACGCACGCACACACACACACA
>NC_134809.1:2454307-2466807 GCF_046742065.1 Oratosquilla oratoria
GCGAGGGTCGAACCCGGACCTCCGTAGTGGCAGGCCAGAGCTCTAACCACAGCGCCATGAGAGGTGTGTGTGTGTGTGTGTGTGTGTGTGTGTACACATATATGACCCCAGGGCTTCAGACCTTAATCTTCTTCGGTGGCTTTGGGTCCCATTGTGTTCCTTCTGTCGATCTCTTTAGAAGTACTCTTGGGGAGCTTCATGTCGACGATCGACTCTTTCTCCTCTGAAGGCGCGTCCGCCATTCGTGTCCTTCACGAGTAGGCGTCCGAGGACGGGCGGTTCCTGAAGAGGACCGTCGTCTTCAAGAACTCCGCGGGAGATTGTGGTCTTAGAGTCCTACAATATAAGCTCTTCAGCGTGACAGACTACGCGGAGCCTCTACCCCGAGATTTGGCAGAGTTTCTTTTTGACTCGGGATCATCAAGTTCGCGGCCGGGATCTGAAGAAGTTCACAGCAGGGAACCTGAAAGAGAAAAGGTATGCATAAGAGAAAATGATGAAAATAATTTGAAAACATGTATTATTGAAGATAATAGAAGAAACGAAGATTGTATACCTACAGGGTCGCGACCCTCTCTAAAGGATGTTCAAGAAAGGGACCCTGAAAAGGGAAATATATCCGCGAATGCCCTTCACGTGATTCCCACACCAGCCAACTGGTATTAGAGAAGAAGCACTGAAGTGTCGACCTCACCAATCTCGAAGGAACGCCCTAAGCACTTTAAGACGCAAGTCACAGGATTAAGCCCCGTAAAATCCCTATTGAATAAATTATCTCCCCAAAACTTTGAACGAGTTTCTGAGCAGATCTGCGTGTACCTCATAGATAACCCGGCGGCAGTGGAACTAGCCGCAGAATTGGTGACAGAGTTTGCAATTAGTCAGCAGTTTTATTCAAAGACTTACTCGCAACTCTGCTCTTTACTATTGAAAAAGTTATCTAAGGAAAGTGCACAGGCCTTCAGGACCCATCTCGGAATACTGTATAAGCGCCTGTTTGAAGTCTCAGGAAATCCAAACCCCAGTTCAGGGAAGCATAACGCGGAAGAGGAATTAGACTGTATTAAAAAGAGAAAGCGATATGTCGCATTATGCACATATATCGCGAACTTATCCCTGGAAGGAATATTTGAGTCCCGAAGAGTAGCACTTTGCATTAAATCTCTTCTAGAAAAAAGGAACGAGGCTTCTCTTGAAGCAGTGTGTGCTCTTCTACAAACCGCTGGCCAAAAATTGGACCAGTCGGTGAAGACTTCGCCCATTGGGACTAAGGCCGTCAACGACATCTACATCGTCATCAATGAGATTACGGAGAGAAAGTTGACGAGCCCTCGAATGAGATACCTTTTCCTAGACATCGTCGAGCTGAGAGGTCGCGGATGGAAAGCGCGAGTTCCAAAGGATATTCCTCAGCGTCGGAAGTAAGATTCCAGCCAAGTATCTGAAAAGCATAAAGAAAAGATGTAAAAATACGGCCAAATATATAAAGGAAATGTAGAAAGTATGTAAGAAAGCATATAGAAAGTGGGTAAGAAAGTATGCAGAAAGTATATAAGAAAGTATTCAGAAAGCATATGAGAAAGTATACAGAAAGTATATAAGGAAGTATACAGAAAATTTATAAGAAAGTATACAGAAAGTAGTGGTAATCCAGGGTCTCAAATGAATTGTTTCCCTCAGCTGAATAACACAATATAGCATTGAATAAGAGCAAAATCTCTAAATAGAGCAAAATCATCTCCATCGTTCGAGGACCTTCCTCCCAGTTGAATAAAATCGTCTGGTGGAGGCCAAAACAAAGATTGTTAACAACGGTCGAAATTTCATAGAGGTCGCTTCTGTCTCTCTACCAAAAGGAAGATTCTCTGCCGAATGTGTTACAACATCTACGAAAGCATGGTAACTGATGTAGAAGTCGGTGAATCTGTTGCAAATAGCGATCACACCTTAGATTCAAACTCCTAAACAATTTTAGAATAGATACTTGTGTTTATAAAATACCCGATTTCAGTAAAGCTCAGTTCATAGGACTACGTCAGGAGCTTCAGCTTACAGACTGGGAGGCAAAATTAAACGAAAGACCTGTAGATCAGATGTGGGAAATATTTCAAAATACGCTCACTAAGATGATTCAAACTTACATTCCTTTTAAGGACATGCGTCCCCAAAATCAGGCTCGCCCAAAGTGGCTCGACAAAGAAACTGAAAAAAGTATTGCTAAAAAGAGACAGGCTTATAAGAAATATAAGTGCTCGGGTGCATCTAATGACTATGAAAGTTATGTATCAATACAGAGAGATTTAAAAAAGACAATAAGAAAAAGAAAACGACAATACGAAGTGAACATCCCTGGTAAATCCAAAGAGAATCCCAATGAATTCTATATTTACATTAGAGATAAAAAGATTGTTAGGAATCACATTGGTCCACTATTATCTGCTGACGGTCAACTTGAATATTCAAATGAAGGAATTTGTGATATCTTAAACAATTATTTTAGCTCGGTATTCGTAAACGAAACACCTCAAAGTGAATTCCAAACTGAAACCTGTGAAAAGTCTGGGGTAAACTTACTACAGTAAATATAACAAAAGAAAAAATTAAAAGGTGTATAGATAAACTCAAAGTTAATAAAACACCAGGGCCTGACGGTTGGCATCCAAGAATCTTAAAGGAAATGAAAAATGAGATTGTTGTTCCATTAGAAATTATTTTCAAGAAGTCCATCATATCCGGAGATGTCCCAAGAGAATGGAAGCTAGCTAACGTTACTCCCATATTCAAAAAAGGTGACAAAAAGAAGCCAAATAACTATAGGCCTATAAGTTTGACTTCAATCGCAGGAAAAATAATGGAAACTATCATCAGAGATGCTATCGAACATCATTTAGAAAGTAACCGTTTGATAAATGATAGCCAGCATGGTTTCAGACGGAAACGTTCTTGCGTGACTAACTTACTCGAATTCTACAACACAGTTATCTCGAATTATGACAAAAGAAACAATATAGATTTAATATATCTAGACTTTGCAAAAGCTTTTGATACCGTCCCACACGAAAGACTACTTACTAAATTAGCTTTACACGGAATAAGTGAAAGCCTATTAGGTTGGACTAGTAATTGGTTGAATGGTCGAAAACAGAGAGTTGTTTTAAATGGAAAAACTAGATGGAAAAATGTTACAAGTGGAGTTCCTCAGAGTTCCGTTCTTGGGCCACTTCTATTCATAGTATATATAAATGATATAGACCATGGACTACTGTTTCCATCTACTACTGTTTCCAAATTTGCTGATGATACAAAACTGTGCGGAGTGGCAAATGATCACTCAAACAAATTAGATATTCAAGAAGATTTAGATAAATTACAGCAATGGTCTGAAAAGTGGCTAATGAAATTTAACATAAGTAAATGCAAAGTAATGCACATAGGTAAAAATAACAGTAAGTACGATTACAAGTTATTTGGAAATTCGTTAACAAAAGTGGGTAAAAGTAAGGTGATGAGATGTACAAGTGGGTAAAAGTAAGGTGATGAGATGTACAAGGGGTGAAAGTGGCAGTAGACTGGAAGTGAACATTAAGGGAGAGCGACTGGAGGAAGTGGATAGTTTTAGATACTTGGGTGCAAGTGTAGCAGGAAAAGGTGGAGTGAAGGTGGAGGTAGAATGTAGATTGAGAGAAGCGAGTAAATGCCTTGGTGGTTTAAAGAGTGTAATGAGGAATAGACATTTGGGAATGGATGCGAAGAGGAGACTGTATGAAGGAGTGATTGTGCCAACAGCACTGTATGGGGCAGAAACGTGGAACATAAGAGAAGAAGAGAGAAGGAGTTTGAATGTGTTTGAGATGAGGTGTCTGAGAAGTATGGTGGGGGTTACTAGGCTGGATAGAGTGAGAAATGAGGAGGTGAGGAGGAGAACAGGGGTGAAAAAGGATTTGGGAGATAGGGTTGATGAAAGAATATTAGGATGGTTTGGACACATGGAAAGAATGAGTGAAGAAAGACTAGTAAAAGAGGTATGGAAGGCAGATGTGGAGGGAGTGAACATGAGGGGACGTCCTAGGATGAGGTGGATGGATGGGGTGAAGGGGGCTTTGGGGAAGAGGGGAATGTCTGTTGAGGAAGGAAGGGAGAGGACGGAAGACAGAGGTGAGTGGAGAATGGTTGTATATGGATGATGTTGTGACTGCATGAGGAGGAATGGGGGGTGGGGTAGTATGTGTGAGTAAATTTTGACGCAGCCCGAAGGGATTTCTCCCCGTCCTCGCCTTATATGCAAAGGGGGACGGAGAGGGGGGGTCGCCGATTAAATGAAGCGGCCTTGCTGTGGATGTGCTGTGTCTTGCGACACTGCTTCTGACCCAGGGCGGTGGGCAGGGTGCAGGGATGACCCGTCATCCAGGAGGTGCTCAGATGAGAGGAAGGGTGGGAGGGGTGTGGAGGGTATTTAGGGATGAAATGGGTGGGAGTGTTTTTATACCTTTCCCTTTTTGGCTACCTCCCTTGGAAGGGGGAAAAAGCCTTGCTATATGTATGTATGTGTATGTTAACAAAAGTGGATAGTGAAAAAGATCTCGGCGTAATTATCAGTAACGACCTCAAATCATCCAAGCAGTGTATTTCAGCCTCTGAGAAAGCAAATAAGATTCTAGAACTGATTGCGCGATCTTTTTATTTCAAAAGTCCATCACTCATTAACAAGCTATATAAATCGTTAGTTCGTCCACATTTGGAATATGCTGTTTCCGTATGGTCACCGAATCTCATTAAAGACATTGACAGACTAGAAAAAGTACAACGGCGACCCACAAAACTGATTCCAAATATCAAAAATAAATCATACGAAAATCGACTAAAACATATGAATCTGTTTTCCTTAAAAAAGCGTAGACTCAGAGGTGACTTGATACAGGTCTTTAAGATTTTAAAGGGAATTGACATCAAAAATGACAGAATTTTCACATTGAATGAGAATCAGACAAGAAACAATGGTCTCAAACTGTCCGGAAATAGATTCAATTTGGAAGTAGGTAGAAACAACTTTGCCAACCGTGTAGTTAATGAATGGAATAAACTTCCTGCACAGGTAGTGCAATGTAGTTCAGTTCGAAGCTTTAAGAATCATTTAGATAAACACCTAAGCAAGATGCTGTAATGATTATAATTTATTTTATATTATTTGTTTTTGTTTTGTTATCATTTGTCTGTCTGATTTTCCTTTATTATAAGTCATATGTCAATTTATTGTTATTTACTATATACCTGTTTGGTTATTATTTAACTATACCTATGCATTTATTTGTGTATTTTATTTGTTATTTACATTATTATAGTTTTTATCTATTGTTTTATTATTATTGAGATTTTTTTCGCATCCGACCTAGATATGGACCAAAAGGTCTCCTTCGGCATGCTCCGCCTTTGTAATCCTTTGTAATATATATATATATATATATATATATATAAATATATTTATATATATATATATATATATATACATATATTATGTATATATATGTATATATATATACATATATATATATATATACATATATATATATATATACATATATTATGTATATATATGTGTGTATACATATATATGTATATATATACATACATATATATATATATATATATATATATATATATATATATATATATATATATATATATATATATATAATATGTATCTTTTTTCAACCACAAATCACTTTTAATTCCATGCCACCGCAGTCGATATATATATATATGAGTGGATGGGTGGTGAGATAAACACAGGGAACCGTTTAGGGATTTATTCTGACGTTTCGTCCTTACCAGGACTTCTTCAGAGTACATGCACATTCAAATCATTCACCCCCTAAATACCCGCCGAATCTATCCTAAGAAAAGAAGGAAAATAACTGAAGCAGCTTACATCGCTTCCCATCCGAACAACAACCACCGCGATGGGTTTATTTAATTAACAAAGACGGCGAGCCGCTTGGTACTTCGCGAGGCAGAGCGTAGGAGGACGAGAGGTCAGGTCGATCATGGTGGAACGCGGATAGATTCGGCGGGTATTTAGGGGGTGAATGATTTGAATGTGCATGTACTCTGAAGAAGTCCTGGTAAGGACGAAACGTCAGAATAAATCCCTAAACGGTTCCCTGTGTTTATCTCACCACCCATCCACTCATCTGTCTTACATATTTCAATATATATATATATATATATATATATATATATATATATATATATATATATATATATATATATATATATATATATATATATATTGAACATTTTTAGAAGCTCCGCCATGGGATACGAACCCTGACCCGTGCGTCGAAAATCACGAGGTCAAGACGCTAGCAACCATGCTACGGTGATTTCACGGAGCTTCTAAAAATGTTCAATCTGTCTTAAACATACCCAACTTGTCGGACGGCTCGCCTAATACGGGATTAGATGAAATTGAGACTAGATCTTCCATTGTTACGTGAAGCCCATCACCGTAGCATGGTTGCTAGCGTCTTGACCTCGTGATTTTCGACGCACGGGTCAGGGTTCGTATCCCATGGCGGAGCTTCTAAAAATGTTCAATCTGTCTTAAACATACCCAACTTGTCGGAGGGCTCGCCTAATACGGGATTAGATGAAATTGAGACTAGATCTTCCATTGTTACGTGAAGCCCATCACCGTAGCATGGTTGCTAGCGTCTTGACCTCGTGATTTTCGACGCACGGGTCAGGGTTCGTATCCCATGGCGGAGCTTCTAAAAATGTTCAATCTGTCTTAAACATACCCAACATATATATATATATAGATATAGATATAGATATATAGATATATATGTATATATACATATGCATATATATATACATATATATATATATATATATATGTATACACTGAATGGTTCCCAGTGATCAATTGATATATTTTCAACCACAAATCATTTTTAATTCCATGCCATTGCAGTGGAGACTGAAGAATCGCTCGATGGAAGCATCCTTTGGAAATTGAAACGTGGACAAGCCGAGGATTCGAACCCAGCCAACCCTTAACAAAGTTTTAGTGAATAAAACCAATACGCTATCAAGAAAGATATGAGTTGAGTACTACTTTCTTATATTTGTATGCTCAAATTACATACACCTACACGAAATATCGCGTTCAAACTACTGCGATGGCATGGAATTAAAAGTGATTTGTGGTTGAAAAAAGATTATTAATTGATCACTGGGAACCATTCAGTGTATATGTATAAACTTTCCCACGCGCACATACGAGCTAAATGTACTATCATAGCGGAGGTGGGTTTAACACGATATTTCGTGTAGGTGTATGTAATTCGAGCATACAAATATAAGAAAGTAGTACTCAACTTATATCTCTCTTGATAGCGTATTGGTTTAAGTCACTATAACTTTGTTACGGTTTTGCTGGGTTCGAATCCTCGGCTCGTCCACGTTTCAATTTCCAAAGGATGCTTCCATCGAGCGATTCTTCAGTCTCCACTGCAATGGCATGGAATTAAAAATGATTTGTGGTTGAAAAGATATCAATTGATCACTGGGAACCATTCAGTGTATACATATATATATATATATATATATATATATATATATATATATATATATGTATATATATATATACATATATATGCATATGTATATATATATATATGTATATTCATATATATATGTATATATATATATATATACATATATATATATACATATACATATATATCCATACATATAAATAATATATATATATATATATATATATATATATATGTATATATATGTATATATATAAATATATATATCCATACATATATATATACATATACATACATATATATATATATATATATGTATCCATACATATATATATATATATATATATATATATATATATATATACATCCATACATATATATATATGTCTTACTTTTCTCTTACCATCCGCCTGGTAAGATTATCTCCTGTCAGCCAGTGGTCCTCGTTTCCTAATTTCTCTCCATCTTTCTCTATCTCTGTAGACTTCATTTTACAGTATCTCTGTAAGGTCTTCTCCTCGAATCGCCAAAGCTTCCTTAACTCCTTCCATCCATCTTTTTCTAGGCCTGCCCACCGGTCTTCTACCTTCCGGCCGCATATGAAGTGCAGCCCTGGGCAGTCTCCCATCCTCCATCCTCTGCACATGTCCATACCATCTCAGGCGATTTTCTTCTATATGTTCTAGTATATTCTTTACATTCAATTCTGCTCTTATGTCCATGTTTCTCAATCGGTCCAGTCTAGACACTCTTGATTTTCCTCAGAACTTTCATTTCTGCAGCAACGATTTTACTCTTTGTTTTGCTTGTTATTGTCCATGTTTCTGATTCATAAAGCAAAATTTGTCTTAATACTGTTGTATACATCAGCACCTTACATTTTCTAGGGACATTGCGGTCTCTGAACAACACCGAAAGCATACCAAATTAAATTTATTATTTCTGTTATTTATTTCGATTTCCTGATTATTCTGTTCATTAACTTTCACCCCGAGATATTCAAATTCGCTTACTTGTTTCAACTGGGCCTCTCCTATTCTTATTTCTATGTTCCTTTCATTCCTCGTGATACTCATGACTTCCGTTTTATTAATATTAATTTTCATACCATTATCATTCATAACTTTATTCCTGTCATCTCTTGTAGTTCCTCTTCGCTGCTGCATATCACGGCAACATCATCTGCATATGCCAGCGTTATCGTGTTGTTGCCATGGTTTATTTCTTTCATACATCTGTCCATGAAAATTATGAACAGCAGTGGGGAAATCACTCCTCCTTGTCTTACCCTTGTCCTGACCTGGAACCATGGTGTATCCCCATCCCTTAGCTTCACTTTATTTTCACATTTCCTATATATACTCTTAATTGCCCTTTTCAGGTTTGCGGGAACATCGTATTCTTGATGCTCCAGTGCTCTCCAGATTTCTTCCCTAGCTACCTTATCAAATGCTTTCTCCATATCTATGAAGATAGCAAACTTGTCGATGTTCCACTCCCTGTTCTTTCCGAAAACAATTTTCAATGTAAAAATCATATCCAATGTGCTTCTTTGTGGTCTAAAACCATGCTGCCATTCCCCAAATCTTTCCTCTACAGCCATTCTCAGTCTTCTCTCTATGACTCTCATATACTTTGCCCACATACGATAGCAACGATATGCCTCTGTAATTATTGCAATTTGTGCGGTCATCTTTTTTGAAAATTGGGCATACGACCGCTTTACTCCAGTCATCTGGTATTTCAGCATTTTTCCACGCGACATTCATAATTCTGGTCAACCAGTTCGCACCCAACTCACCCATTGCTTTACTGAATTCTATATGTATCTCATCCTCACCACATGCTTTTCCATTTTTCATTCTTTGGATAGCCGCCTGAACCTCCGCAAATGTAATTTCATCATTTTCACCTTCTAAGAACTCCATCTGATTTTCTTCTTGCATTTCCATATTTTCTTGTTCAGCATTGAGTAGGTAATCAAAATAATTTTTCCATCTTTCTGTAATTTGATTTGTTTCCACCAACATCACTCCATTTTCATCCTTTACTGCATAGGCACCTTCGTTTTTCTCTTTTCTATAGTTTCTTGCCATATTGTAGAGCAGCTTTCTTGTTCCTTCCATATCCTCTCTCAAATCATTACCAATTTTTTGCCAAACTTCTGCTTATGATTCCTTTTTAACTCTATTACACTTATTCCGTGCTTCTACATAGTTTTCTCTGTTTTCAGCTGTTCTGTACTTCATCCATTTTCTGAATTTTTTAATTTTTTCTTTAACTGCATCCGCCATCTCCTCTGTCCACCAGGGCGTTCTTTTTTTCTTTTCTTTTTCCCACATACTTCATTTCAACCACCTCCTCTGCCACTTCCTTAACTACTGTTTTCATCTCCTCCCATTCCTCATTTATATTTTCTCCTGTTTGCAGGTTTGTCACCTTTCCTCTGATTTTTTCTTTAAAACTTTCTTTCTTTTCAGGATTCTTTAAGTCCTCAACCTTGAATCTCCTCCTTATTTTCCCTGGCACAACTCTCCACTTTCTCGCATTTATTTTTGCAACCACCAGTCTATGATCTGAGTCTAGTGACACTGATGGTATAGTTTTAATATCACGAAAGATCTTTTTATTATTTGTAATGACAAGGTCAATTTGGGATTTGTCATTATAGCTTTGTAGGTTGTCGTTCCATCGATACCAAGTCCATTGATGACTTGGTCTATGTTTATAGAAAGTGTTCATAATTGACAGGTTATTCATAGTACAAAAGTCAATTACTCTTTCACCCTCACGATTTCGATTCCCTATTCCATGTGCGCTCCTATTATATTTTCCACACCTCCACGATCACTTCCAACATGACCATTCACATCTTCAATGACTACCCTGTTTTCTGCATTACCTCTTTGATCGTATATTTCTTGTAGTTTCACATAGAATTCTTCCTTTTCTTCTGCTGTTCTTCCCTGCTGAGGAGCATAAACTTGTACAAATGTTATTCTAATGTCTTTTAATTTCACAGTCACTTTAATTATTCTTTCATTTACAAAAACAACATCCTCAACATAGTCCGCAATACTTGGTGTCATCATTATCGCCACTCCATGGATTCTTTCATTTGGCATTCCGCTCCATATCAGTTGATAGTTGTCATGTATTGTTTTCTGCCATTTCCCTCTCTCCTTGTTTCACACATTCCTAAAATATCTATTTTCCTATCTTTCATAATGGCAATAATCTCTTCTGTTTTATCTTTCAAAGTGCAGACGTTTATTGTTCCAATTCCAAGTTTCTTATCCTTTTTTAATCGCCGGGCCGTCAACTGCTTAATCCATAAATATAATTTTTTTCATGGGGTCAATCGAAAGGGAAGTTTTTTCACACCAAGACAAACCCATGGTGTAAGGCAGATATATCGACGATATTTTCATCATGTCTTCGTCAACACAAGAAAGAGAGTCACTTCGTAACCTGCTTAAAGAAACATCAGGATTAAAATTCACAACTGAAGAAGACGTTAATGGCTCTCTTCCATTCCTTGATGTATTGCTTCAACAAGAGCGTGACAACTTCTCCACTTCCGTTTATGTTAAGCCCACCAACCCTGGTCTCTGTCTTAATGGGAACAGTGAGTGCCCCCAACGTTACAAAGACAGTACCATTGGTGCCTTCTTTAGGAGGGCACTCACCCACTGCTCACGCTGGACCTCCACTCAAGCAGAAATAAACAGGGCCACTCAAGTTCTAGTTAATAATGGACATTCTAATCAAGACTGCCAGCGTGTCTTAAAAAGTGTCATCAACAAATGGTACCACGGGCCTCCCACCCCAGTAGCAGCCGAAGGTGAGATTTTTACCTTGTTCTACCGTGCCCAAATGTCCACAGCTTACCAGGAAGATGCGAAGGTTCTGAATAGAATTATTCACCGAAACATAAAACCCAAAAGTGAGAATGACAAAGTTCGTCTCTCTATATATTACCGCAACCAAAAAACAGCTACACTTTTAATTAGAAACAACACTTCTCCTCGCCCCGAAGGTCCCGCTTGCACCAACGTAGTATACAAATTTTCCTGCCTCCTAGAGGACTGTACGCCTCTCGACTGCTACGTTGGCCAAACGAAAACGACATTGTCGAGAAGAATGTCTTCCCACTTGTCAAGTGGAGGCCCCAAACTACGCCTACTAGAAAAACACAACACACAAATCATAAGAAAACTTTTAGAAGACAACACCGTCATTCTCGCCAAGGAATCAGAAAAGTCTAGACTTTTCTTCCTGGAAACACTTATTATACGAGACATACAACCAACCATTAACAGACAAGTGGAAGCCCCTACATTACTCCCCAGCATGAAGCCCCTCCCTAGGACTAGTAGCCCTCTCAACCACAACAACACACCTTCCAATCACACCGACACCCAAATCCCTCTCCGAAGTTCCGCCAGACTCATAGAGAGGACACTTGGCCCTCAATGGACATCTACCCCACAGTAACAAAATCCCCCGTCATCCCGCACATGTAAGTGACCTCTCCCCGTGTCTTTCGTCGTGACCTCTCCCCGTGTCTTACGTCGTGACCTCTCCCAGAGCTTTCTTTATATATATATATATATATATATATATATATATATAAAAATATATATATATATATATGTATATATATATATATATATATATATATATGTCACAGATCACTTGTGACTCGTAAAAATTTAGCTGAATTATACATATACATAAATAACTCGTTAACTAATACATCAATTACAGTTGAAGAAACTAAGTGGTTTGCGAGAGTATCACCAATTTGCGTAATTGAAGTTCGAAACTCTGAAGCATCAAATACCAAGACTTGGAAACTCTGAAGCTTCAAACCTCCGAAACTTCGAAACTCAAAATCCGAAGCCCGAAGAGTAGAGGAAGGGAGAATGACCAGAATAG
>NC_134809.1:2476807-2479307 GCF_046742065.1 Oratosquilla oratoria
AACAAGAAGGACACTTATCATTTTTAGACACTACAATTATTAGAACAGACTCAGGCCCAAGATATAAAGTACATAGAAAACATACCAACAAAGAAGATTATGTCCACTATCTATCAGGTCACAGTGAAAAAAATCAAATCAGGTATAATAATTGGATTTTTCTTACGCGCATACAGAATATGCAACACAGAATATATAGAAGATGAAATAACACACATAATTACAATATTTAAAAAATTAAAATACCCAATGAGAATAATTACAAAATCAAAAACGAAAGCGCAGGAAATAATGAACAGGACAAAATATAACAAAGAAAAAGAAAAGAACGAAATATTAGTAATACCGAATTTCACAGAAGTCACAAAAATAAGAAAATATTTAGAACAAAATAACATTAAAATAATTACAAACACTGGACAAAAGATAGGAAAGATAATAACATATAAAACAACAAAATTTAGAAATGAAAATAGCATAGTATACAAAATCCCATGTAACGGATGTGAAACGTCATACTACGGAGAGACTGGACAAGGAATTACAAAGCGGACACAACAACACAAAAGCGACATTAGAGCACACAGAACCAGCAACTCACTTGTGACACACATAGACAAAACAGGACACTTGCCAAATTGGATAAACACAGAAGTATTACACCAAGGTCTCGACAAGAAAATGAGAAAAGTTATAGAAGCTGCAGAAATTAGTAAAAATAATTCGATTACAACAGAGGAGGATTCATTACATGGTCTCGCCCAGCCGCAACACTAGCCATATATGTATGTCTCTATATATACATATATATATATATACATACATATATATATGTGTATATCTATATATGTATATATACATACATACATACATACATACATACATACATACATACATACATACATACATACATACATACATACATACATACATACATACATATACCAAGGCTTTTCCCCCCTTACTAGGGAGGTAGCCAAAAAGGAAAAGGCATAAAACCATTCCCACCCATTTCATCCCTGAAAACACTCCACACCTCCCACCCTCCCTCCCATCTTAGCACCTCCTAGATGACGGGTCATCCCTGCACCCTGTCCACTGCCCTGGATCAGAAGCAGTGTCGCAAAACACAGCACATCCACAGCAAGGCCGCTTCATTAAATCGGCGACCCCCCTCTCCGTCCACCCATTGCATAAAATGAGAGTACGGGGAGAAATCCCTTCGGGCTGCATCAAATTTGCTCACACATATATATGTATATGTTTATATATATAAATATATATATATATACATATATATGTATATATATACATATAAATATGTATATATATATATATATATAGAGAGAGAGAGAGAGAGAAAGAGAGAGAGAGATAGATAGATAGATATATGTATATATATGTGCATATATATATATAAATATATACATATATATATACATATATGTATACATGTATATTTATATATATATATATATATATATATATGTACTTATATACATACATACATAAATTTGAGTTCCTTGCTTGCTTGTTTGCTTATAGGTGTCCATCGTCGCCAATAACTAACTTCCGTGTTTCCAAGGAGGATTTTAACATGGATGAGAGAAGATGATTGATGGTGCAATAACGGACCGCATCAAGGATGCTGATCCGGGAAGCGTATGTGTGACACAGGAATCTAATTCGGACTTGTTCACCTTTCCACAGTACTGACACGTCAGCTCGTAATCTGGAGCTGCCAAAACATCCAGCTACGCGTGACGCTGTTGTCTCTTTTAAAGTGTGTTGTCTTCTCAAGATTTCCACCAGATTGGCTTCCCTTGTTTGGATCTTTGCTCTACATTGAGTTCAATCATTATATATTGATTTGAGAATAGCTGCGTCTATGTTGCACATCTTTAGTGTGGTTTTTGTATGGTCCTTGTATCTTTTCATAGAACTTCCAGGTCTTCTTAAATAGTTTTCAATTTGGCTGTACTTGCTTTAATAGCGGATCGGCTGGTACCTGATAACATGCCCATATCATCGTCACTGCCTCCTTGCGAACACTGTATCAATGCTTGTGTTGCTTGTCCACTCAAGTATATCCATGTCTGGAATACTATCCCTTCATATGCGTCCCAGAATATTCTAAATGTGGAAGATGTGGAGATATGGGAGATTTGTTGTTCCTTCAGATAGCACTGGTAAGCCTCTGCGCCACATGGAAAGGTGGAGATACACACAGCTCCATATACTTTCGTTTTCGTGCCCCATTTTCGTCTCTTGTTTTGGATTACTCGGTTCCTTAGTCTGCCAAGGGACCGTGACGCATTGTCCATGATGTCTACTATGGCTTCATCTATCGTCCCGGCTGGAGTTACAATAATGCCTAGATATAAGGTTGACACTGCTTGTATTTGGGTGCCATCTATGAAAAAAATACTTAATTGGAGTTGTTATGACAAATAATAACTTCGGATTTTATGACATTTGCTTGCAGTCCAAATGGTCTGCA
>NC_134809.1:2496807-2499307 GCF_046742065.1 Oratosquilla oratoria
CTAATGCTTACACGTAGATAAGTTGCATATGCAATTGGTGATACAAGGTGACTTGTGAGTCCTGAGAAGGAAAGATACCGGCAAAGACTTAGAATATATAGAGCGAAGTGCGTGCGTGGTGTATTTATATGTTTGGAAGTGGTGAGCTGCCAGTGAGGGTGAATGAATTAATGAGATGCAAATTATGGTGGATGAAGTGTTGTGTTGAGACGTTGGATCGTGCGTTGCATTTGGGAGATTTGCTGTTTTTCTATGTTTGAAAGCGGTAGGTATGGTTGTGGTTGGTAGCCATTGTTAGGTAGGACAAAGGAGATGTAAAGAGCAGCAGCAGCAGCAGCAGCATCAGGCATATTGGTCGGTACAAGGGAGGGGGGCTGCTTGCGAATTGAACGAGGGTGTAAACAGTGGAAACTGTTAAGAATCACTGACTTACTTTAAGTGTCAATTGTATCGAAATTGACCACTTGAACAGGTAGTTTGTTGGAAACATTTACAATGCGGTTAAAGAAAAGAAACAAAAGATTGATTGGTGTTTGATCCGTTATGGACTCTTTTGTAGCTATTATTTCTTGTGATAGTACTACGGTCCACAATAAAATAATGGTCTATATTGATGAAGCTGGTTTAAATTGACCAAGAATCCTAGGACAGAGCAGACAGAGAAAGTGAAATAGGAGCCGTTTGTTTGTAGTTAAGCTGGTATAAATGAAACAAGAATTGCATGTCCTTCATTAACTTTTTAAAACAAGGCGGCTGTCATCACTATGGAATTTTAAATCAAGTGCAAGTAATGCACTCTCACTGTCTACAAATAGATATAATGATCTTCCTCTGTTAGACGTTAGTTTTAAACTTTCATGTATTACATAAAATTGCGCTGCAGTGCTACCTTCTATTCTTTTGGAATATCGCACTTCATTACTTATATAATTAATATGTTCATACAATTCCCTAGTCACAATACCACATCCAGCTTTTTCACCGACAACAGACCCATGACACCAAATATTTTTTACATTACATTTTACAAAGGATTACAAAGGCGGAGCATGCCGACAGGAGACCTTTTGGTCCATAACTTGGTCGGATGCGGAGAAAAACCTATAATAATGATAGATAGATAAATATAAATAGATAGAATTATAATAATATAGATGATAATAAATCAAGTAAATAAATGCATAGATATAGTTAAATAATGAACAAACAGGTAAATAGTAAATAATGAAAAATTTATAGATAACTAATAATAAATGAAAATCAAGCAAATAATGATAAACAGAATAATGATAGCAAACAAATAATATCAAATAAATGACAGTCATTACAGCATCTTGCTTAGATGTTTATCTAAACGAATCTTAAAACTTCGAACTGAACTACATTGCACTGCCTCTGCAGGAAGTCTATTCCACTCATTAACC
Organism: Oratosquilla oratoria; assembly: GCF_046742065.1. Classification (NCBI taxonomy): domain Eukaryota; kingdom Metazoa; phylum Arthropoda; class Malacostraca; order Stomatopoda; family Squillidae; genus Oratosquilla; species Oratosquilla oratoria. The sequence goes on from NC_134809.1 coordinate 2,498,232, forward strand.
ACACGGTTGGCCAAGTTGTTTCTACCCACTTCCAAATTAAATCTATTTCCTGACACTTTGAGACCATTATTATTTAGTGTGAAAATTTTGTCACTTTTGATGTTGTCAATTCCCTTTAGAATCTTAAAAACCTGTATCAAGTCACTTCTGAGTCTACGCTTTTTTAGGGGGGGGGGAAGATTCATACGTTTTAGTCGATTTTCGTATGATTTAGTTTTGATATTTGGAATCAGTTTTGTGGCTCGCCGTTGTACTTTTTACAATCTGTCAATGTCTTTAATGAGATTCGGTGACCATACGGAAACAGCATATTCCAAATGTGGACCAACTAACGATTTATATAGCTTGTTAATGAGAGATGGACTTTTGAAGTCAAAAGATCGCGCAATCAGTCCTAGAATCTTATTTGTTTTCTCAGAGGCTGAAATACACTGCTTAGATGATTTTAGATCGTTACTGATAATTACGCCGAGATCCTTTCCACTATCCACTTTTGTTAACGAATTTCCAAATAACTTGTAATCGTACTTACTGTTATTTTTACCTATGTGCATTACCTTGCATTTACTTGTGTTAAACTTCATGAGCCACTTTTCAGACCATTGCTGTAGTTTATCTAAATCTTCTTGAATATCTAACTGATTTAAGTGATCATTTGCCATTCCGTATACTTTTGTATCATCAGTAAATTTGGAGACAATAGATTTTAGTCCGTGGTCTATATCACTTATATATACTATGAATAGAAATGGCCCAAGAACGGAACCCTGAGCAACTCCACTCGTAACATTTTTCCATCTACAAGTTTCACCATTTAAAACAACTCCCTGTTTTCGATCATTTAACCCATTTCTAGTCCAACTTAATAGGCTACCACTTACTCAATGTGAAGCTAATTTAGTAGGTAGCCATACGTGGGGGACGGTATCAAAAGCTTAGCTATATTAAACCTATATTGTTTCTTTTGTCATAGTTCGAGATGACTGTGTTGTAGAATTCGAGTAAATTAGTCATGCAAGAACGTTTCCGTCTGAATCCATGCTGGCTATCATTTATCAAACTGTTACTTTCTAAAT
>NC_134809.1:2514307-2526807 GCF_046742065.1 Oratosquilla oratoria
GACCACAGTGGCACTGAATACTGCTCGCACAAGGATCGGATCCTGATGGAAAGGGGATTTAGGCTGGAGTTTGTAATGTGTTCGCATTGGGACATTGCCTGCTTGCAGGGATGTCGTGGGTTGCGAAACACTTTAGCGGCGTACCGGAGTGTTAGTATTTCGCGCCTGTAGTGGAGGGGGGGTGGATTTGCTTCAACTTCCAGCCTCTCGATTCTTGTGCAGCGTAATGCTCCAAGTGCATTCGTGGGCCTTTGTTTTGGATGATGTTCAGGGGTTGTAACGTGGTTGGTGTTGCCGAACCATAAATCTGACACCCTATGTCTAATTTAGATCTAATTAGGGACTCGTAAATCATTAGCAAGGATTTCCTATCTGCTCCCCAATTTGTGCCCGTTAGTTTAGCCTGGAGTCCAGTTTCAGGCCAAGGAAAAAGGTTGAATTTTGTATTGGAATGGGGTTACCATGTAATTGCAGATTTATTTCTGCCTGGGCTCTGCGTGAATATACAACCACTGTTGACTTTACTTCCGAAAACTTAAATCCCCATTTGTCAGACCATTCCTGGAGCGAGTCTAGGGCAAGTTGTACGTTCGATGAGGAATGCCAGATTCCGACGTCGTAAGCGTATAATGAGTATTTAAGGTTCCGAGGTGGAGCAGGTAGAATATCTATTATAAGTAGCATGAATAATGTGGGACTTAACACACTTCCCTGTGGTACACCATTTTCTTGTGTGCGTACTAATGAAAGGTGACTTTGATTTTTAACGGGAAATGTTCGTTCTTTTAAGAAATTCTGAATAAAAATAGAGATTCCCTCTAAGGCCAAGTGCATAGAGTTTTTCGAGGATACCACGTCGCCATGCCATGTCGTAGGCTCTTTCTAAATCTAAAAAGCAAGCTACAAGGTAGTCTTTCCTATCGAAACTTGAGAGGATGTCGTGTTCTAGGTTGACCAAATGATCGAGACTACTTCTATTTTTCCTGAAACCACATTGGGCAGGAACTATTAAATTTTGAGACTCTAAAATGAATTTTAATCTGTTATTGGCCATACGTTCTAATACTTTACATAAGCAGTTGGTAAACGCTATAGGGCGATAAGAGGAAGGACTTTTTGGGTCCTTCCCCTTTTTGAGAACAGGTGTGACGTGGGCATGTTTCCACGTTTTTGGGAATTCTTGATTAATCCAAATTATGTTGTATATTTCTAGTATTTTTTTTTTTTAGTGAGATTGAATTCAAATGTTGCAGCATCTCACACCTAATCCCATCTGGGCCAGCAGAGGTTCCTCTGCACGAGCTTAAGGCTTGTCTAAGCTCGTGTAGTTGGAAGGGAGTGTTGTAGTCGTGGTGTGCCTGTGTATGGAAGATCAGTGGTTCTGCTTCCCGTCTTTATTTGTGTTGTAAGAAGGTTGGAGAGTAGTTATTCGTGTCGCTTGTTTGTGTAAATGTGTCTGCTATTGTGTTTGCGATGTCGGTGGGAGTATCCACAAACTTGTTTCCTATGGTCAGGGTCTTTATATTTGGTGTATATTTGCCATCGATTCTTCGGACGGCTGACCAGATTTGTGTTAGAGAGGTGTTTATGTTTATTGTTGAGATGTAGTCGTGCCAAGACTTTCGTTTGGACTGTTTGATTGTTTTACGGGCCTCTGCTTGCACTTTTTTTTTAAATTAATGAGGTTGGGCGCAATCGGGTTATTTTCAAAAGTACGGTAAGCCCTATTCCGCTTGCAAAGTGCTTTTCTGCAGTCTGATGTCCACCAAGCAGCTCTATGCTTGTGAAATATCGAGGTTTTTGGTATATGTTGATGAGTTGAATTCAAAATTGATTTTGTTAAATTTGATACTTTGTTATCCATATTATCTATCCCCTGTGATGTTGACGTTGGTAGTTGTGCGATACATTTCCCAGTTGGCTTTTGTTATGTTGAATTTGGGACAGGGAGGGGGTGGGTTGTCTCCGTAGGCTGGAGCAGCCGTAGCGTGGTCACCCCCTATTTTTAAGATTACTGGGTGGTGTCGTCATTCGTGGTCCATTGGATGATATCAGACGACGCAGGAGATGATATGGATAAATCAATGCATGAAAAGGAACCCCTAGTATTGTCTACACGAGTGGGACTGCCAGTGTTTAGGAGGACCAGGTTGTTGGTATTGAGAACTTCCTCCATCTGCTCCCCTCGAGCAGAAGTTTTGTCGCTACCCCACGTGTGATGGTGGGAGTTGAAGTCCCCCACTACGAGTTTGTGGCGGGGTAGTTGTTTTATCAACTCGTTTACTTCCTCTAGTGGGAAACGAGAGTCGGGAGGTAGGTAAAGGGAGCAGATGGTCACGAGTTTTCCGTGCAGTTTTGTTTTGATGGCGACTGCTTCCAAGGGGATTTGGAAAACAAATATGGCGAGTGACCGGTCCTACAGTTTTGAGCTCCGTGCTCTTTGTTAGAATTCCGGCAGTGTTATTGTGTTCCAACCCTTCGTTGTGTGCTGTGAGATATTATAAGACCACCTCTACCATTTTTTGTCATCACGGTGTGTGAACATTAACTAACTTAGTCTATAACTGTGAAAACATTATCCCTCCGACCTTCCTGGTCAGGGGCGGCCAAGTCTGCGCATGCGCAGTAAGAGGTTTGTGACGACATGGATGAATCGCTCTCCCCGCATACTGCCTCATAAATCCTGAACTCCTGTGAATAATCTTAACGTGTGGTAATCATGGACTACTCAGGGCCACAGGCTATTGCCATCGTTGAAGCCGATCTCGCTATGAGTGACGATGAAAATCCAATTAACATATGGCCCCCACTTACGACTTACAACCATCACGCTCAAGGAAATTCTCCTGCATCTGGCAACTCTGCACCACAACCATTTACCCCCGCTAAACGCACTCTAAATGAAGTCTCCAATAATAGCAGCCCACCACCTTCTCCTGCTGCTAAATCATTGAAGAAGAATCCAATGACAGAGCCACAAGCTTATGATATCACACCATCTCCCACCCCTACCCCCCCAATCTCGTCCTATACTTCGCCGTCACAGGCTCCTGCCTTTGCTCCCAGAGAGAAATATGTCAAATTAACTTTCCCTGACAACTCAAGCTGTGACGTGAAACTTCGGTGGCTCTCCAACGTTGCCAAGTCTTTCCGTCTCGATCGTGAGCTGGCTGAGGTGAAGATGTCAGCTATTACATCTCGTTTCGTCTATGTTTCAAGACAACGACAAGACATCATTACAAGTATCACGAGTGGGGAAATATTATCTTTACGCCTAGTCATCCAGGACTCCACGGAAAGACCACGTAAATTCCCTACGTACCTCCTCACTCGATACCCTGTCAGCATCGATGCCTCTCATGCCAAGGAATATCCAGGGATACATACAGCTCGCAGATTCGTCCAAAATGGGACGCCAATCAACCGACTAGTCATCACGTGGAGCCTACTTGAACCACCGCCGCCTACCTTAGAGTTCCCCTTCCTACCTTTCCTCCCTCCCTGTGAGCTTCGCAAAATGAAAGATGAAATTCCATGGTGCTATAAATGCTGGGGCTTCAAACATATCTCAAGATACTGTTCCGCTCCCGCAAAGTGTGCCTGGTGCGCGGAGAATCATGACACTCGTTCCTGCCCTCACCGCCCACCCACTCCACCCACCACGCCCAACGACTCCGCATCTACCTCAGAACTTTCCATATCCCCACCACCAGACACATCCCGATGGAAGTGCCCCCGATGCCATAAACCAGGGGTCAACGTTTGGCATGGCTGTACTAAGCGAACACCCACGGCCACTTCCCAAAGACTTGGACCACCACTATCATCACTACCACCACCACCACTTCCAGCCACCTCTCTCACGACCCCCAGCACCACGGACTCTGCTGAAGTACAAGCTCTTCGCCAAGCTGTTGCATCTCTCGAATCCCGCTGTTCAGCCCTCACGAAACGATTCGATGCCATAGATGCCCGTATCGAAAGTTTAGTTAACCAACAGGCTACCACAGCAACCACACTTGCCAGTCTAGTTGAATCTCACAAAGTTGTTATCACCTCTGTCACAGCCCTTACAGAGCGACTTGATACAGTTGCCTCCCATCTAGAAAAGCTCTCGTCGCCTTTGAACTCCTCTACCCATGCTCCGCCTGGCAGCGCCCACATTCAAACACCAACCTCTTCCGGCTCTCGCAAAGCACATAGTAATAAGATTCTCTGATCTCGTATCGCTTCACGTCATCTCCTGGAATGCTTTCGGAATACGCCATAACACGAAACTCACTGCACTGAAGACATATGTCCATCGCCATCACCCCCAGATAATATTTATTCAAGAAGCCTTTCCCGGTGGTGCTCAGCCATGCGACACAGCACCTACGCTGTCTGGCTATGTCTCGTACATACATCCAGCCAGGAATGGCCTCATTTCTTACGTCCACGCATCCATGCCACACAAGCTCCTTCGATGCTCCAGGGATACTACTATGACCTTTCAGTTAATTGAAGTCACTGTGGGCAATGGTAAACTTCGACTTTGCAACGTATACTCTGCCCCTGGTGTTATTAATCTTGTTGCCCTCCCAGTACCTACAAATCGTGGAGTGATTTATATGGGGGATTTCAACGCTCGACATCCTGCTCTTGGTGATGCCTCCCCTGTCCCCAACCGTAGTGGAATCCCTCTACTCAACTACATACATCGGTACCGACTCACACGATGGGAAACTGGTGGAGCCACACATGCACGTGGAGGCACAGTTGACCACATCATCACGTCTGGCCTCGTGCCATCCCGTGTCGCCTGTCAATCAATTCCTTCTCTCTTCTCCGACCATATTGCTCTTAGCTTATAACTACTCCATACCATCTCGGATTCCAACTCCTCATCACCGGACCCGTATATCCATTCCTCCTAAATATTGCCCTACGTATATTTCGTACATCTCTAGTCTCCTTCCCACATTTGACTTCCTATCCCCCGACGCACTATACACGTCCTTAGTGAATACCACACACGACTTCTACAGCCGCTATGTAACCAAAGCTCACCTACCACGCCGCCCTGTACCTCACTCATGGACGTTGGACCACCGTATTATCCAAGCGGAGAGAGCTACACAGACTACTGGTCATACTTTTCAGACGCAACCCACACCTGATTCTTTACATCAGTACCAAATAGCACGGGATAATATGGTCGCCCTCCAGAACTGTGCCTACAAAGAGTCTTGGCAGAAATACACTGATTCCATAAATCACCAGACTAGTATCGCGACCATGTGGCGCCTTGTAAAAAGGGTCGTTAAGAAGCAACCTCCCAGCGCCCTCCATCACAGTCCAGCCGCCTACGCCCAGGACCTCATTACTTTATGGTCGTCACAGTCACAGACTTACAATCTTCCTACGCATATCCAAGAGGCACTCTCCACTCGTCGCAACACCCGTAATCTCCACCTAATGGCTGCTCTTCTCCACCCAGATGAAGAAGACGACGTCCCGATTACGGAGAATGAATTACGACTAGCCATGGCTAATACAAAAACTTCTGCCCCCGGGGATGACGGCATTACATACCAAGTGCTCCGACTCCTACTGGAAGTTCCTGGCAACCCCCTCCTTCGCCTCTTCAACCTCTGCCTCCTTCGTGGACATGTACCTGCAGCCTGGACTTTAAGCACGATTGTTCCGATACCGAAACCAGGTACTGATAAATTCAGGCCCATTTCCCTAACTTCATGCTTCAGCAAGATGCTTGAACGTATCATCCTTGCCCGGCTCATGAATCGTCTACAAGGTCAACTCTCCCCGCAGCTGTATGGTTTCCTCCCACGTCGAAGTACGCACCACTGCCTTACTGAGCTCTACACCCGCCTCTCTCCCACCAGCGTAGTTGCCTTCCTGGACCTCAAAAGTGCTTTCGATGTAGCCAACCATGAAATAATTCTTGACCAGCTGGTTACCTTCGGAGTGCAAGGAAACCTCCTTCGATGGATTCGAGGTTATCTGAGTAACAGAAAGTCACGTGTTCTCTTTCGAGGTGTGTGCAGTTCCTACGAGCAGTTCAAACTCGGTACCCCGCAAGGTGGCGTACTAAGTCCATTTCTTTTTAACGTCTTGATGCACCGCTTACTCTCACTTCTTCCTAACGTTCCCGGTACAACCCTTCTCTGCTACGCGGACGACATCTGCATCCATTCCAACTCGCCCGCTGACCTCCAATTCGTCCTAAATGGCTTCTACACGTCAACTACCGCTTGTGGTCTCATCATTTCCCCTGAGAAGAGCAGAATATTTTCATCTCGTACTCTCCAAGCACTACCGACGTTCAACATGGGAGGTGATGTTATCCCTCATTGCACACAGTACACATACCTTGGAGTACCAGCCCGGATCACTCCAGCCATACCGACTCGACAACGTATCCATCCCCTTGTTAATGATCTCCTTGATCGTCTGCAGGCCCGTTTTAACCCTATCAAGTGGCTTGCCACAAATTCCACCGGCGCTTCATTACCAATGGTCAGAACTCTATACACCACATTTCTTCGATCACTCGTTGACTACTTATCACCTGCCCTTTGTCAACTTCCCAGGAGAGCTTTGGAACCTCTCGAAAAATTCCAAAATAGAGTAATGAGATTTATCTTAGGTTGCCCTCCTTCGACTCGCATCGTTAACATGCAAAGTGAACTTGGTCTACCCTCGCTTGTAGAGAGAATATATGCTAACATGGCCATTCTCTCTGTAAAATGCCTCCGATCGCCCTATCTGTCCCCAAACTTTACTGCTACCATCAGAGCGTCGCTCGAACCTGACAGTGCACCCCGCCTCCCACTTCGACCAGGAGGCCGCAACCTCGTCACTACAGTGTGCAACACACTTAGAAACCTTGACATCCACGTCCCTGAAGAAACGGTTGAACCCGACTTGCCCCCGTGGCGAATCTCCCTCCCTAACGTCACCTTCACACCAACCTCCAAAGATGACCTTCCTGCACTTCAAAAGCAACTAGCACTAGAGACCATCGACAGCGTATCCTCAAAGATCCCCGCAGCTCATGTCATCTACGTGGATGGCTCAGTACAGGCTGATGGAAGAGCAGCGTGTGCCATGTACTCACCCACCTTACAGCCACCTGTGGAAGCTGGATGGATTGGCCGCAGGTTACCTGTCACATCAAGCTCCACGTTTTGTGAGCTACACGGAATCCTCGACGCAGTAACATATCTTGTAGACTGTAACGTAAATGGTGTGATCGTTTGTGACTCCCAACCAGCTCTACACGCCCTCTCCTCACCCAGACCCAACTACTATCGTGTTGTACAGGCCATACTGACCCAACTCGCCGTTGTTCATGAAGCATCTATGGCCGTATCTCTCGTATGGATGCCCTCACACGTTGACCTTGCTGGCAACGACACTGTGGACCGTATTGCCAAAGCAGCTTGTGCCTTCGTCTTAGATAACGAACGCGTAGTACCCTCTCTCACATGCCTCAAAAACAGAATACACGCAGCCACTCACACCATAACAACACGCCGAAGAGATGCGGAACGAGCCACCAGTGTCTCCATTCAACACCACGACCACTTCCTACCCAGCCGCCACAAGTATCGCCGACGCGGACCCATGGTACGGAGACACAATGTTGTCAGTGCTCGGCTCAGACTCGGATATCGACCTGTGTGGCAAATATCCCAGGCGGAAGATATGCCACATTACTCATCATGCAGGCTGTGTAACCGCCCTAACGCCAACACTCTTGAACACTACTGTCTCCAATGCCCCATTGTGACAGACAGTATTCCACAGAGACAAGACGTGATAACTGTATGTAAATATTTACTTAGTGACGACAACTTAGATACACTCCTAGCTCGCCACCCCCATTTTGGGGGATTTTGATTGTTAAATCCAATCATACCTCCTTTTGTATCTCTTTCCATAACAATATGACTAATATACTATTGTTTGTCGCCCTCAGAAGCAATGAATTTATTAATCGGTGGACCATCTTTCCAAGGCAGCCTATACCTACGTCATGGACGTCACGCGCCCCATACGACCACCTCCTACCCAACCGCCACAAGTAACGCCGACGCAAGACCAGTACGAAGGCACAATATATGTCAGTGCTCGGCTCGGACTTGGGAGTCGACTTGTGTGACGGGGCTCCTAGACGGATGATATGCCACGGTGATCACCGTACGGGCTGCGTAACCGTCGTAATACGAACACCCTTGGTATTATTGTCTCCAGTGACCCATAGTGACAGACAATATTCCCCGGAGACGGGGCATGATGATTATATGTAAACACTTACATAGTACCACTATCCCGCCATCACCATTTCGGGGAATCCTGAATGATTATTGTATTGTGTCTCCATTTAAAGAATGTATATAATATATGACATGTCCTCTAACACAATGCTGTGATAGATGTACTATTGTTTGCCGCCCACGGGCGTAATAAATTTATTAAAACAAAACAATGCTTCCAAGGTACTGGTTAGTGGTAATTCCACTTGGGCAAGGCAATCGCTGACTGCAACTGCGACCCCCCCCCCTCCAGGTGCTAACCTGTCCTTCCTATAGGTGGTAAAGTTTTTGAGTTTGAACTCAACACCTGGCTTAAGGAGCGTTTCTTGTAGACATATGACTGAGGGGTTGTTTAGGGAGTTAAAAATTGCTGAGTCATTTAATTTACTTCTAATACCTCGGCAATTCCACTGGATTATTTTCACTTTTATTTTTATTTATTCATTTATTTTTTTTTTTTTATTAGTTGTTTGTTTTATTTTATTTTAATTTGTTTATTTATTTGCTTCGCTTTCTTCCTTTCTTGGCCTTAGTGGGAGAGGTGTGTTTAGCCCCGGATGCACGTTCTGGGCTAGAAATAGGACTTAAAAGTCGCTTATGGGAAGCGGAGGTCTCCATGTGGACATCCTCTTCCGTACGTGTAGGCACACGTTTGGGAAGCTCTGGGGTGGCCGGGGGAGGAAGGTCCGACTCCGAGTGTGTTTGCTTGGTAGTTGGGCGATGATCTTTGTCCTTGGTAGAGTGCTTGTTCTCAGTATGCGTTTCAATGGTTCTATAAGTTTTCTTCACTGCCGAAGCATAAGAAGTTGCTCCGGAGGGACTAATTGGTGTAACTAGTCTTTCCATCACACGCTTCCTTGCTTCTTAGAAGGATATGCCACAAGTTGCTTTTTCTGAACAGAATTGTTTTTCTAATTGGAAAGTAGGACAGTCTCGGGAGGTGGATACATGGTTGTTATTGGAGGGGCAGTTAACGCATTGAAACACGTTAGCAGAGCAAGCATCCGTAGGATGTTCGCCTGCACACTTACCGCATACGATTGTTTGTTTGCTGCAGAATTTGGCAAGGTGACCATATTTGAAGCATCTGTTGCAGTGCAAAGGGTTAGGGACATATGGTATTGTTGGGACATGGATGTATCCTATTTTGACGTGGTCAGGGAGGGTTGTAGAATTGAATATGATGATTATGAGGGGTGTATTCACTCGCACGTTCTTTTCCCGGTCAGTCGCGTAATGAATTTAACTTCCAGAATACCTTCAGATTTCATCTCTTCGAGGATGTCACATTCGTCCATGGTCATCAAATCTCTGCAGTGGATCACTCCTCTGCAGGAGTTGAGTGACCTAGGGAGGGATGCAACAACATCAAAGGAATGAAACTTCCTGGCCTTGAGCAGGTCGCGTGTACTTTCCCAGAGTTTGTGGTTATTTGGAGGTCTCCGCTTCTAAGTTTTTTGACTTGATTTATATCATCAGTGAATTGAGATAGATATTTCTTAAGCATAAAAGGGTTGAGGTCAGCTGAGCGGGTTTGGTCGGAATGGAGAAATACATGTCTAGCCTTGTCCAGGTCGATATTAGGGTCGTCAGGGGAGGTTTTGCTAGTTTGCAGGGATGGAGTTGAGGACTCCATCCTGCACGTCGGGGTGGGGGAACAAGCCCCCTGGTACACAAAATTATGTGCTCAGCAGAGCCAAACAATATAATATTTTGTGGGTCACACAGTTCCTTTGGCGACTGGTGACAGCCGCGTAGTAGGGCGCTGTGTGCCCAGTGGATACGGTGTCTACACTACTTCTAAACTACGATAGAATTTTATAGATTTCGCCGGGCTAGACGACAGAGAACTCTCACGAACCAACAAGGACTCGTGCGGATACCGGAGAGCTACGAATGACGAAAATTTTTCAAAAAGTATAAGTGCTGGGAAATGCCCAGAGGTGGGTGGGAGTGTTAAGTGCCAACAAGGCTATCCAACGTAAAGTTGGATTATGTTAGTAAGTTAACTCTATGGAGTAGCCCTAACGAATGTAACTGTGCTTGTGCAAGTACGGCCTGTCTACTGTCAATAGCTGCCGACGTCTGATGTGATAGAGCGAAGTGTGTGCGTGGTGCATTTATATGTTTGGAAGTGGTGACCTGCCAGTGAGGGTGAATGAATTAATGAGATGCAAATTATGGTGGATGAAGTGTTGTGTTGAGACGTTGGATCGTGGGTTACATTTGGGAGATTTGCTGTTTTTCTATGTTTGACATCGGTAGGTGTGGTTGTGGTTGGTAGCCATTGTTAGGTAGGACAAAGGAGATGTAAAGAGCAGCAGCAGCAGCAGCAGCATCAGACATATTGGTCAATACGAGGGAGGGCTGCTTGTGAATTGAATGAGGGTGTAAACAGTGGAAACTGTTAAGAACCACTGGCTTACTCTACGTGTCAATTGTATTTAAATTGACCACTTGAACAGGTAGTTTGTTGGAAACATTTACAATGCGATTAAAGAAAAGAAACAAAAGATTGATTGGTGTTTGATCCGTTATGGACACTTTTGTAGCCATTATTTCTTGTGATAGTACTACGGTTCACAATAAAATAATGGTCTATATTGATATCAACGAAGCCATGAATAAGCTAGATAGATTAACGCTCTTGATAGGGTTTATTTATTACGAGGTCGATACGTATTTGTAGCGAAGCTGGTTTAGATTGACCAAGAATCCTAGGACAGAGCAGACAGAGAAAGTGAAAAATGAGCCGTTTGTTTGTAGTTAAGTTGTTATAAATGAAATAAGAAATGTAGGGCAGAAAGAGAAGAGAAGATAAATAGATATCAACAGCATTTGGTGTTCCCAGGCGGTCACCCATCCAAGTACGTTATAACTTACCAGACCCAACGCTGCTTAACTTGGCTGCTCAACCGACTAAAGTACCAACTACAAGATCGCCTTCTCCACGTCTCTTCGGCTTTCTACCCCAACGCAGCACCCATCACTGCCTCGTCGACTTGTATTCTCGCCTCTACCATGACAGTGTTGGGGCATTTGTAGATCTAAAAAGTGCATTTGATGTAGCTAACCGAGACATTATTTGACTTTGGAATTAAGGGTAAATTGTTACGATGGATTAGGGGCTACCTCAGTAACCGGACCTCCCGTGTCTTCTTCAGCGGTGCCTACAGCTCCTCACGGAATTTTCATCTTGGCACTCCTCAAGGAGGGGTACTAAGTCCATTTCTCTTCAATATACTAATGCATCGTCTCCTCACGTCTTTGCCCACTATTCCTAAGGTCACAATTACATGCTATGCAGACGATTTATGTATTCACTCTACTTCCCCAACACACCTACAACTCTTTCTTACTTCTCTCTCCTAGGCTTCTGCTAACTGTGGCCTTGTTGCTTTCCCACAGAAAAGAAGAATTTTCTCCTACCACACTCCTGCCACGCTACCAGAGTTCATGATTAGAGACTGCATCATCCCACTAAGCTCCCAGTACTGCTACCTTGGTGCACCAGTACGAATCTCAGAAACTCTTCCTGCCCGGCGTCAACCCCAACCCGTAGTTCGTGAACTTCTAGATCGTCTCCAACGTCAGCTCCGGCCTCTCCAGTGGCTCACCAACAACTCTTCCGGTATCTCCATCCCCGTAGTATATTACTTTTATACGCTCTGTTGTTGATTACCTCTCCCCTGCCTTAATTCAACCTCCTCGATCTGCGTTAGAGCCACTGGAGATTTTTCAGAACAAAGCAATGAGAATCATTCTTGGTTGCCCAATGACTACCAGAATTGTCAACATGCAACGGGAATTACGGCTTCCATCCCTAGTTGAGAGGATTTATTCTAACGTCACCTGCCTCACAGTTAAGTGTATACACTTCCCCCAATTCTCACCGGACTTCACAGCACTGGCCAGAGCTTCTCTCAGCCCCGCTCCGTCCGTCCCCCCCCCCCTCATGCCCCTCGGTCGCCGTCTTATAAGGTCTATCTCCTCCTTCATTCGCAGCCTAGATTTACAAGTACCAGTAGCTGACGTACCCCCAGGCCCTCCCCCGTGGGCGCTACCATCGCCTGTGGTTAGCTTCACTCCTACAGCAAAATGTGACCTACCTCCTCGACAACTACAGCTGGCCTTGGAACATGTTACCCAGGTAACATCCTCCATCACTACTCCGCATCG
>NC_134809.1:2531807-2556807 GCF_046742065.1 Oratosquilla oratoria
ACTATTATTATTATTATCATTATTATTATTATCATTATCATTATTATTATTATTATTATTATCATTATTATTATTATCATCATTATTATTATTTTCTTTTATTATTGTTATTGTTATTACTATTATTATTATTATTATTATTATTACTACTACTACTACTTCTACTACGACTACTACTACTACTACTACTATTATCATTATTATTATTATTATTATTATTATTATTATTATTATTATTATTATTATTATTATTATCATTATTATCATTATTATTATTATTATTATTACTACTACTACTATTATTATTATTATTATTATTACTATTATTATAACTATCATTATTACTATTATTACCATTATCATTACTATTATTATTACTATTATCATTACTATTATCATTATAATTACTACTATTATTATTACTACTATTATTATTATTATTACTATTATTATCATTATCATTATTATTATTATTATTATTATTATTATTGTTATTATTATTATTATTATTGTTATTACTATTATTCTTATCATTATTATTGTTACTATTATTATTATTATCATTATTATTATCATTATTATTATCATTATTATTATCATTATTATTATCATTATTATTATTATTATTATTATTATTATTATTATTATTATTATTATTATTATTATTATTATTATTATTATTATTATTATCATTATTATTATTGTTACTATTTTCATTATTCTAATAATTATTTTATTGTTGTTTTATTATTGTATCATCATTATTTTATTATTATCTTTATTATCATTATTTTTGTTATTATTATTTCTATTATTATTTATATTATTATATTAATATTTTATCATTATTATTATTTATATATTAATTTTATCATTATTATCATTATTGTTATTTTCATTATTATCTATATATACAAAATTAAAACATTTCAAAAGTGACACTTTTTAAAAATGTTACATGCCATGGACGATCATCGTTAGGACATGGACGATCATCGTTTAGCCATGGACGATCATCGTTAAGCCGTGGAGGACCATCGTTGATCCGTGGACGATCATCGTTGAGCCGTGGATGATCATTGTTGAGCGGTGGACAATCATCGTTGAGCCATGGACGATCATCGTTGGGCCGTGGACGATCATCTTTGAGCCGTGGATGATCGTTGAGCCGTGAACGATCATCGTTGAGCAATAGACGGTTATCGTTGAGCCATGGAGGATCATCGTTGAGTCAAGAACGATCATCGTGGACGATCATCGGTGAGCCGTGGACAATCATAGTTGAGCCGTGGACGATCATCGTTGAGCCGTGGACGATTATCGTTAGGCCATGGAAGATCATCGTTGAGCCGTGGACGATCATCGTTGAGCCGTGGACGATCATCTTCTTCTTCTTCTTCTTCTTCTTCTTCTTCTTCTTCTTCTTCTTCTTCTTCTTCGCGTTGTTGTTGTTGTTGTTGTTCTTCTTCTTCTTCTTCTTCTTCTTCTTCTTCTTCTTCTTCTTCTTCTTCTTCTTCTTCTTCTTCTTCTTCTTCTTCTTCTTCTTCTTCTTCTTCTTCTTCGCGCTCTTCTTCTTCTTCTTCTTCTTCTTCTTCTTCTTCTTCTTCTTCTTCTTCTTCTTCTTCTTCTTCTTCTTCTTCTTCTTCTTCTTCTTCTTCTTCACGTTCTTCTTGATCGCGTTCTTTTTCTTCTTCTTCTTCTTCTTCTTCTTCTTCTTCTTCTTCTTCTTCTTCTTCTTCTTCTTCTTCTTCTTCTTCTTCTTCTTCTTCTTCACGTTCTTTGCGTTCTTCTTAGCGTTCTTCGCGTTCTACCTCTTCTTCTTCTTCTTCTTCTTCTTCTTCTTCTTCTTCTTCTTCTTCTTCTTCTTCTTCTTCTCCTTCTTCTTCTTCAACGATGATCGTCCATGGCTCAACTATGATTGTCCACGGCTCAACGATGATTATTCTTGACTCAACGATGATCGTCCACGGCTCAACGATGATCATCCACGACTCAACGATGATCGTTCTTGACGCAACGATGACAGTCCATTGCTCAACGATGATCGTTCACTGCTCAACGATCATCATCCACGGCTCAACGATGATCGTCCACGGCCCAACGATGATCGTCCATAGCTCAACGATGATCGTCACGGCTCAACGAGGATCGTCCATGGCTCAACGATGAGCGTTCTTGACTCAACGATGGTCCTCCATGGCTCAACGATGAGCGTCTATTGCTCAACGATGATCGTTCACGGCTCAACGATCATCCACGGCTCAACGATGATCGTCCACGGCCCAACGATGATCGTCCTTGACACAACGATAATCGTCCACGGCTTAACAATGATCGTCCACGGCTCAACGATGATCGTCCACGGATCAACGATGATCATCCACGGCTTAACGATGATCGTCCATGGCTCAACGATGATCGTCCATGTCCTAACGATGGTCGTCCATGGCATGTAACATTATTAAAAAGTGTCACTTTTGAAATGTTTTAATTTTGTATATATACTGTATATACAAGCCGCGGGCTTCGTCCTCCCCGACTTCGCCGGGGGCTTGGCTGCGCAAACAGCGGCCCACGGCCGCAGCGCTATGCGGTCTAATCCCACGATAGAGATCACGTACTGGGGATCCCGTGTTGGGGTTCCGCCCCGAGACCGAGGCCGAGGCCGAACCCAAGGGACATTTTTTCCTGGTCAGTTCAAGGGAACATGGCGACCACTGAGGACTTGCGACCACTGAGGACTTGCGACCACTGAGGACTTGTTACCTTGGAGGACTTGTTACCTTGGAGGACTTGTTACCTTGGAGGACTTATTACCTTGGAGGACTTATTACCTTGGAGGACTTATTACCTTGGAGGACTTATTACCTTGGAGGATTTATTACCTTGGAGGATTTACAACCTCGTAGGACTTGCAACTTCAGAGGACTTGCACCCTCGTAGGACTTTCGACCTCGGAGGACTTGCAGCCTCGAAGGGCTTACAACTTCGGAGGACTTGCACCCTCGGAGGACTTGCACCCTCGGAGGACTTGCACCCTCGGAGGACTGGCACCCTCGGAGGACTTGCACCCTCGGAGGACTTGCACCCTCGGAGGACTTGCACCCTCGGAGGATTTGCACCCTGGGAGGACTTGCACCCTCGGAGGACTTGCACCCTCGGAGAACTTACAGCCTCGAAAGGCTTACTGCCTCGGAGAACTTACGACCTCGGAGGACTTACAGACCTTCCTCTCCAAGACATGTAACATTTTTAAGATGTGTCACCTTTGAATTGGTTTAATTTAATTTATTATTAGCAATTCTACCAGAGCATTGTCGATGGGACACCGAGAGACCCTTCAGTGTCACCATCACCCACTACGAATCCGTATGCCGCCACAAATACACGTACCGCCGCAGGGGACTTAAGGTTCGTCGCCACAATATTTTCTCAGCCCGACTGCGGCTAGGCTACCGTCCACCGTGGCAGGTCGCCGGGGTGGAGGGCGAACCTGTATTCACAGAATGTTTCCTATGCCACGCTCCACTAGCCAACACCATCGAGCACTACTACCTAGCGTGCCCCACTGTAAGACATCTAATACCCCAGGGACTACCATTAGATGCCATCTGTCGTCATCTCCTATCACAAAATGAATTAGATGAAATACTTGTCCGTTACCTCCACTTTGGAGGATGTTCATAATACCTGATGCCCTGCGTGACATCTCAAGCTTACTTCCCTTTTGAATGAATGTACAATACCCAGTGTCCTATATGTTACCTGCAACTCATGTATTGTATGTAAATGTGTATATAAAAGTGTATGTGCACGTGTGTAAGCATGTGCATCCCAGTTGCCTTCCTACATTCATTATGAAAACCTCCCCCCATTGTATGACGCTATTGCGTAATAAATTAAATAAAAAAAAATCTATCCATTCGTAGCTAGAAAAAAAAATCGTTTTTGGTACCAAGTTTGTTAGGGAAAGATTGATACCCAATCACGCACTACATTTGGTCATCGAGTAGGCACTGCTCTCAGTCAATCAGGATGATGAGCCCCCACCCCCTCCCACCCGCTTCCTTTGGTAGGTTAGCTCCTGTTGTTCATTCGAATTAGTGACTTTTGTATTGTGTGTCTTAGTGTGTTTGTGTATCTGTGATCGAAATTGGTGGACCGGACTATCTAGGTCTTCGTTAACGAGTCAATGAAATAGTGACAATCTGATATAGAAAAACTTTTGTGTGTTCTCTACACCCCCAAGACCACCGTGAAAGGATTTTCCATCCTAAATCGAGAAGCTTAGACGAGACTAGGGTGAGTGTGACACTACAATGCAAACGCTAGAATGACACAGGGTGTCGGGTACACACTTGCCCAAGGGTGAGGAGCTTTGAAGTCTTTATGAAGGCTTAGAGCTCTAGTTACTTTTCTTAGGATTTATCTGTTAAGTTCGATTTTTATTACAGCAGGTTTATTTAATCTCGTGGTTAAATAACGCATATTTTACGCCTGTTACTTTCAGTGTTCTTTAATTGCATTGATTAACCACACGTGATCCAGCATTTGTAATGTTGGGAGTGCAAAACCCCGGTCACACATAGACGACTTAGGTGTTCGTTTGAGTAGAAACGACTTCGTTGATTTTTTTTTTAATTTTTCGAATCTCCAAATGTCACACACACAATTTTACAAATACACTTTATTCTGACAGACGACTGGTTTTTATATTCGAGGACGGGAAGTCCCGGAATGAGCTAAAACACTCGACCAATCCCCTCATCCCAGTTACACACTTCTTAGACTCTCCTCATGGCGTCTGTTGACAACTCGCCAGTGAGACGGGGTCGCCGGAACGAGCTGTCTACGAACACCAAGAACTTCGAGATCTTCGAGACCTTCCAGAACTTCGAGACCTTCCAGAACTTCGAGACCTTCCAGACCTTCCAATCCTTCGAGACCTTCCAAACCTCCGACACCTTCCAGGACCTCCGACACCTTCCAGGACCTCCGACACCTTCCAGGACCTCAGACACCTTCCAGGACCTCCGACACCCTCCAGGAACTCCGACACCTTCCTGGACCTCCGACACCTTCCAGGACCTCCGACACCTTCCAGGACCTCCGACACCTTCCAGGACCTCCGACACCTTCCAGGACCTCCGACACCTTCCAGGACCTCCGACACCTTCCAGGACCTCCGACACCTTCCAGGACCTCAGACACCTTCCAGGACCTCCGACACCTTTCAGGAACACCGACACCTTCCAGGACCTCCGACACCTTCCAGGACCTCCGACACCTTCCAGGACCTTCGACACCTTCCAGAACCTCCGACACCTTCCAGGACCTCCGACACCTTTCAGGACCTCCGACACCTTCCAGGACCTCCGCGCCGCCCTCCAGGACCTCCGACACCTTTCAGGACCTCCGACACCTTTCAGGACCTCCGACACCTTCCAGGACCTCCGACACCTTCCGGGACCTCCGACACCTTCAGGACCTCCGACACCTACCAGGACCTCCGACACCTTCCAGGACTCCGACACCTTCCAGGAACACCGACACCTTCCAGGACCTCCGACACCTTCCAGGACCTCCGACACCTTCCAGGACCTCCGACACCTTTCAGGACCTCCGACACCTTCCAGGACCTCCGACACCTTCCAGTACCTCCGACACCTTCCAGGACCTCCGACACCTTCCAGGACCTCCGACACCTTTCAGGACCTCCGACACCTTGCAGGACCTCTACACCTTCCAGGACCTCCGACACCTTCCAGGACCTCCGACACCTTTCAGGACCACCGACACCTTCCAGGACCTCCGACACCTTCCAGGACCTCCGACACCTTCCAGGACCTCCGACACCTTCCAGGACCTCCGACACCCTCCAGGACCTCCGACACCTTCCAGGACCTCCACACCTTCCAGGATCTCCGACACCTTCCAGGACCTCCGACACCTTCCAGGACCTCCGACACCTACCAGGACCTCCGACACCTTCCAGGACCTCCAACACCTTCCAGGACCTCCGACACCTTTCAGGACCTCCGACACCTTCCATGACCTCCGACACCTTCCATGACCTCCGACACCTTCCAGGACCTCCGACACCTTCCAAGACCCCCGACACCTTCCAGGACCTCCGACACCTTCCAGGACCTCAGACACCTTCCAGGACCTCAGACACCTTCCAGGACCTCAGACACCTTCCAGGACCTCCGACACCTTCCAGGACCTTCGACACCTACCAGGACCTCCGACACCTTCCAGGACCTCCGACACCCTCCATGACCTCCGACACCTTCCAGGACCTCCGACACCTTCCAGGACCTCCGACACCTTCCAGGACCTCCGACACCCTCCAGGACCTCAGACACCTTCCAGGACCTCAGACACCTTCCAGGACCTCAGACACCTTCCAGGACCTCCGACACCCTCCAGGACCTCCGACACCTTCCAGGACCTCCACACCTTCCAGGACCTCCGACACCTTCCAGGACCTCCACACCTTCCGGGACCTCTACACCTTCCAGGACCTCTACACCTTCCAGAACTTCGACACCTTCCAGAACTTCTACACATTCCAGAACCTCTACACCTTCCAGAACTTCCAGAACTTCGAGACCTTCAGGAGCCTGTAAACGCTCGGAACCCTTAAGATTTGCGAGACCTTCAGGGTATTCGATAACTACGAGATCTTCAGGATCTTCAAGAACTTCTGCACCTTCGACAGTAGTAAAAATAATAATAGTAATAATGATTATAGTAATAATAATAGTAATGATGATGATGATAACTATAGTAATGATAATGATAACAATATTAATGATTATAATGATAAATATATTAATGTAATTAAAAAAAAAATAATAATGATAATCCAAATAATAACGGTAATAATTATTATAGTAGTGGTAGTAATGCCAATACTAATAATGTCAATAGTATTGATATTGATATACTAATAGTAATAATGATAATAGACAGGCCTATAAGAATTATAAGTGCTCGGGTGCATCTAATGACTATGAAACTTATGTATCAATACAGAGAGATTTAAAAAAGACAATAAGAAAAAGAAAACGACAATACGAAATGAACATCGCTGATAAATCCAGCGAGAATCCCAAAGAATTCTATAGTTACATTAGAGATAAAAAGGTTGTTAGGAATCACATTGATCCACTATTATCTGCTGACGGTCAACTTGAATATTCAAATGAAGGAATGTGTAATATCTTAAACAATTATTTTAGCTCGGTATTCGTAAACGAAACACCTCAAAGTGAATTCCAAACTGAAACCTGTGAAAAGTCTAGGAAAAACTTACTCACTACGGTAAATATAACAAAAGAAAAAATTAAAAGGTGTATAGACAAACTCAATGTTAATAAAACACCAGGGCCTGACGGTTGGCATCCAAGAATCTTAAAGGAAATGAAAAATGAGATTGTTGTTCCATTAGAAATTATTTTCAAGAAATCCATCATATCCGGAGATGTCCCAAGAGAATGGAAGCTAGCTAACGTTACTCCCATATTCAAAAAAGGTGACAAAAAGAAACCAAATAACTATAGGCCTATAAGTTTGACTTCAATCGTAGGAAAAATAATGGAAACTATCATCAGAGATGCTATCGAACATCATTTAGAAAGTAATCGTTTGATAAATGATAGCCAGCATGGTTTCAGACGGAAACGTTCTTGCGTGACTAACTTACTCGAATTCTACAACACGGTTATCTCGAATTATGACAAAAGAAACAATATAGATTTAATATATCTAGACTTTGCAAAAGCTTTTGATACCGTCCCACACGAAAGACTACTTACTAAACTAGCTTTGCATGGAATAAGTGGTAGCCTATTAGGTTGGACTAGTAATTGGTTGAATGGTCGAAAACAGGGAGTTGTTTTAAATGGAAAAACTTCTGAATGGAAAAGTGTTGCAAGTGGAGTTCCTCATGGTTCCGTTCTTGGGCCACTTCTATTCATAGTATATATAAATGATATAGACCATGGACTAAAATCTGCTGTTTCCAAATTTGCTGATGATACAAAACTGTGCGGAGTGGCAAATGATCACTCAAACCAATTAGATATTCAAGAAGATTTAGATAAATTACAGCAATGGTCTGAAAAGTGGCTAATGAAATTTAACACAAGTAAATGCAAGGTAATGCACATAGGTAAAAATAACAGTAAGTACGATTACAAGTTATTTGGAAATTCGTTAACAAAAGTGGATAGTGAAAAAGATCTCGGCGTAATTATCAGTAACGACCTCAAATCATCCAAGCAATGTATTTCAGCCTCTGAGAAAGCAAATAAGATTCTGGGACTGATTGCGCGATCTTTTGATTTCAAAAGTCCATCACTCATTAACAAGCTATATAAATCGCTAGTTCGTCCACATTTGGAATATGCTGTTTCCGTATGGTCACCGAATCTCATTAAAGACATTGACAGATTAGAAAAAGTACAACGGCGAGCCACAAAACTGATTCCAAATATAAAAAATAAATCATACGAAAATCGACTAAAGCATATGAATCTGTTTTCCCTAAAAAAGCGTAGACTCAGAGGTGACTTGATACAGATTTTTAAGATTTTAAAGTGAATTGACAACATCAAAAGTGACCAAATTTTCACATTGAATGAGAATCAGACAAGAAACAATGGTCTCAAACTGTCCGGAAATAGATTCAATTTGGAAGTAGGTAGAAACAACTTTGCCAACCGTGTAGTTAATGAATGGAATAAACTTCCTGCACAGGTAGTGCAATGTAGTTCAGTTCGAAGCTTTAAGAATCATATAGATAAATAACTAAGTAAGATGCTGTAATGATTATAATTTATTTTATATTATTTGTTTTTGTTTTGTTATCATTTGTCCGTCTGATTTTCATTTATCATTAGTTATATGTCAATTTATCATTTACTATTTACCTGTTTGTTTATTATTTTAACTATACCTATGCATTTATTTATGTATTTTATTTGTCATTTACATTATTATAGTTTTTATTTATTATTTTATTATTAATGATTTTTTTTTTTTTTTTTTTTGCATCCGGCCTAGATATGGTTCAAAAGGTCTCCTGTCGGCCTGCTCCTCCTTTGTAATCCTTTGTAATAGTTATGATAATAATGATGACAACGATGACGATAATGATAACGATAATAACGAAAATAGCGATGATAACAACGATGATAATAACGATAACGATAATGATAACAATAATAATAACGATCATAACAACGATCATAACAACGATCATAACAACGATCATAACAACGATCATAACAACGATCATAATAACGATCATAATAACGATCATAATAACGATCATAATAACGATCATAATAACGATCATAATAACGATCATAATAACGATCATAATAACGATCATAATAACGATCATAATAACGATCATAATAACGATCATAATAACGATCTTAATAACGATAATAATAACGATAATAACAATGATGACAATAATAATTATAATGACAATAATAATTATAATGATGATAATGATGATGTATGTAATAATATGAACATGAATATGAATAATATAAATATAAATATGAATAACAATAGAAAATTATGATAAGATAAAAGAGAAAGAAATTGGAGAAATTTGCAGCTAGCCTAGTGCCTGTTACTCACACGTAAACACAACAAATAATGAACACAAAAGATAGAAAGACGAAACTAAGCATTGTTGTACCCAGAAAGTACGACAAAACAAGTTGAGCCATGACAGGATTAACTGTAATTAAGCTCCATTCACACTATCACGATTCTAATCTAATGTTTTGATTTTGAAAAGCTGGAAGACGATTTCGCCTACAGTGTTCTAGACTAAGCCTACAGCTCACAATGTGTCTAACATTCGTCTAGGTTTAACTTCTCACAGTTCTTCATTCAGTTTCCACGTATATGACGCAAAGCTGATTTAATGTTTGGAGATTCGAAAAATAAAAGATTTTAACCTAAGTCGTTTCCACTCAAACGAACTCGAGTCGTGTATGCGTGACAGGGGCCTAATATGTTCAAATTCCCAGCCCTGTGGAGCCTTTAGTAAACATCTGCGGAGCCCTAGCTGAGAAACACGGGCCTACAAGTGTACTCAAGTACATTTTCTGTGTCTAACGCATGAAACAGAATTCAAAATCTATTCGAGATATATAGTATTGCTATATGCTACGATATCAATATGGATAATACCAATATAGGGTGTAGGCTATACGAAGTGCAACGGAAATCTATAGTCTATAAGTAGAATTTGTTTCGTAATGGAAACCAGGTGTTTTTTTGAATTACCTAAAGCTCTTATCATACTATCATGATTCTCGTCAAATGTTTTCATTTTTAAAAGCTGCAGGACGACTTCGCTTGCGGTATTCTAGACTTCGCTAAAGACAATTCAACAATGTGGTGTCTAATATTCGTATTCTAAGTTTAACGCCTCTTAGTTCGTCATGTAGCTTCTCAACATATGACACAAAAGTAATATGACATTTGGAGATTCGAAAAATTAAAAAAAAAGTCAACGAAGTCGTTCTACTCAAACGAACACCTAAGTCGTCTATGTGTGACCGGGGTTTTGCACTCCCAACATTACAAATGCTCACGTGTGGTTAATCAATGCAATTAAAGAACACTGAAAATAACAGACGTAAAATATGCGTTATTTAACCACATTTTTAACTAAACCTGCTGTAATAAAAATCGAACTTAATAGATAAATCCTAACAAAAGTAACTAGAGCACTAAGCCTTTATAAAGACTTCAAAGCTCCTCACCCTTGGGCAAGTGTGTACCCGTCACCCTGTGTCATTCTAGCGTTTGCATTGTAGTGTCACACTCACCCTAGTCTCGTCTAAGCTTCTCGATTAGGATGGAAAATCCTTTCACGGTGGTCTAGGGGGTGTAGAGAACACACAAAAGTTTTTTCTATATCAGATTGCCACTATTTCATTGACTCGTTAACGAAGACCTAGATAGTCCGGTCCACCAATTTCGATCACAGACACACAAACACACTAAGACACACATTACAAAAGTCACTAATTCGAATGAACGACAGGAGCTAACCTACCAAAGGAAGCGGGTGGGAGGGGGTGGGGGCTCATCATCCTGATTGACTGAGAGCAGTGCCTACTCGATGACCAAATCTAGTGCGTGATTGGGTATCAATCTTTCCGTAACAAACTTGGTACCGGAAACGATTTTTTTTTTTTGCTACGATTGGATAGATGGTGTTGCTCTGTCTTCCTGAAAGTTGTCTGGTTCCATTTGGACCAAACCAAAGCAAACCAAACTTAACCAAATCAAACCAAACCTACCTTAACCTAACTTAACCTAACATAACCAAACCAAACCAAACCAAACCAAACCAAACCAAACCAAACCAAACCAAACCAAACCAAACTAAACTTAACCTGACCTACCTTAACCTAACTTAACCTAACCTATCTTAACCTCACCGAACCGAACCTACATTAACCTAACCAAACCAAACCAAACCAAACATAATATAACCTAATCTAACTTAACCTAACCAAACCAACCTAACTTATCCTAACCAAACCAACATAACAACCTAACCAAACCTACCTTAACCTACCCTAAACAAAACCATCCCCAACCTAAACTAGTCTAACCTAACTTATCCCGTCTTTATCATAATATCTGCTTTTTAGCACCTTTTTTAAAACACCGAAATGCGAAGCGTCCATCTGAGACAGTACCGAATTGAACACTATGGAAATGACAAGCTATATTGAATAGTTTGTCCTCATATAATATGTTGAAACTAAATCGACTGCGACGTAAGAACACAAGAATGGAGGAGCCTGCAAGAGACCCTAAGGCCTAAACTAGGCAGTTTCATGTCCATGACGTCCTGTTATCCTTATCCATAAAGTTATATAATCTTCTCTTAAAACAACTCATTTTTTCAGCACTCACTACCACATGCGGGTTATTAAGTCAATTCCATCCGTTAACTAATCTATTGGGCAACCAGTTCTTGCCTATTTCCTTCTCAAACCTAAATTTCCGAGAGTGGCGTATTTTATAGATTTCTATATAGCTATAGCTACACAATTCTATTTAGTTCTAGGGGTTATCACACTGAATTATATTTCCTCCCACATCCTACCTCCAACCACCATTTGAATAACTAGAATATGACTTCGCTTACAGAAATCTAGATTTCTCCAAGAACATTTCAACAGTATGTCTAACATTCGTATAGATTATTTCTTAGTTCATCATTCACCTTTGCTATATATAACAGAAAGATAATTTGATATTTTGAGATTCGAAAAATAGAATATGGTAACCGAAGTCGTTTTTATTCAATCGAACTCGTAACGGTCAATGCCCGTGGAAACGACATTACGTAAAAGCTGCGTATTTTGAAAAGCGTTGTTCCCATTTACTAACGGTTTAGTAATATACAATGGCGTTAATGACACTATCCGTAAGGTTTGATTAGATACCCACGTAAAATGCTGTAATGCATTTTATTTTATTTAATACTATTATAATTTTTTAGGGGTTTGATTACGTCTGTTGTTTCATTTTTTATTTATTTATTTGTTTGTCTATTTGTGTATGTTTATTTATTTGTTCATTTATTCATTCTATTTATTTTATATTATTTTATTCTATTCTTTTATTTTGTGTTATTTCATTTTACTTATGTCTTTATTCATTCAGTCATTTAATTTTTTTTATTTTGTATGATTTAATTTTATTCTATACATCTATTTACTCTAATTCGTTTAATTTTTATTTCTATTTCTATTTATTTTATTTATTCGCTTCTTTCTTTATCTATTTTAATTTGTTTATTTATCTATTTTAATGTCCGGCCTCTGTATGGACACAAAAGTTTGTCTGCATAATTAATTGTCCTAACCCATTAGATCCTTCCCTACACAAATTATGATGAGTACGCCTTACAATCTAAGACAAAATGATAAAACTCTTATCCTTTATCCATCACTGAGTAGGTTTAGATCCACCGAGGGACTGACCAGTTACAAAGGATTACAAAGGCGGAGCATGCCGACAGGAGACCTTTTGGTCCATATCTAGGTCGGATGCGAAGAAATCATAATAATGATAAATAAATAAATGAATAAATAAAAACTATAATAATGTAAATAACAAATAAAAAACATAAAAATGCATAGGTATAATTAAATAATAAACAAACAGGTAAATAGTAAATAATAATAAATTGACATATAACTAGTAATAAATGAGAATCAAGTAAATAATAATAAACAAACGGACAAATGATAACAAAACAAATAAACAAATAATATAAAATAAATGATAGTCACTACCGCATCTTGCTTAGGTTTACGTTACTGCGCCGTTACGTCATTACATTATTCCCTTTAATGCTTCCGGGAGACATAATCGGGTTTCATATGTCCATTTATTACATGTTGATATTGATTTGTTCATTCATTGACTCTCGGAAGCTCGATGCCCGAGCGGGTTAGGGCGTCTTTACTTGCGGCGAAGGTCGAGGGGATGGCGGTTCGAGTCCTGCCACAGGCGAAGTTGAACCAAGGACATGGTTCGATAAATTCCACGCTACAAAGTCCTCTGTGAGGGGTACCGTCCTAGCCTTCCGGTAGGGGGAGTTTATTATGACGTTATCCCGTGTCAGCATTCTACAACTTCACTGGTGCTGACAACTGATCTCACTTGAAGGAGACTTACATAGTCGGACTGTTGAATGGG
This sequence comes from Oratosquilla oratoria, assembly GCF_046742065.1. NCBI lineage: Eukaryota > Metazoa > Arthropoda > Malacostraca > Stomatopoda > Squillidae > Oratosquilla > Oratosquilla oratoria. The sequence goes on from NC_134809.1 coordinate 2,545,575, forward strand.
TTGTGTCTCTCTCGATAGTGTCATCGAGTGTCAACCCCTCGGGGTTGCACCTCCAGGTGGAGGAGAGGGTTGTGAAGGGAATCCCTCTGACGTCCATCTTGCAGGACGCGCGCGCGCGTGTGTGTGTGTATTCACCTTGGTCTTTGGATCACGTGCTGGACTCGTGATCGACAGCTCCTTCCCTCCCGGAAGAGAGCTCAGAGCTCGTATGACTGATCTAAGGGAATGCTGTGACCTTACACGCACACACACACCCAACTCCCCGCCCACGAGAGATGGAGTAACGACTCGAAGCGCAGCGATACTGAAATTGTGTGTGTGTGTGTGTGTGTGTGTGTGTGTGTGTGTGTGTGTGTGTGTGTGTGTGTGTGTGTGTGTGTGTGTGTGTGTGTGTGTGTGTGTGTGTGTGTGTGTGTGTGTGTGTGTGTGTGCTTCCACAGAGAATACAGTCAACATCTGTAGAATCTTTCAATTTTCCTTAGATTTATGTTGAAATCACTCCTTCCACTGTATTTCAGGACTCGAACTTATATTCTGGCAACGCCAAATGACTCTATTCGCCTTTGCGTCAACCACCCTCAAAGAACAAAAATAAAGGGGTTATCACACTTGGCTATTTCACCTTCGACATCCTACCTCTACCTCCAACCTCCATTTGGATAACTAGAATATGACTTCGCTTACAGAAACCTAGACTTCTCCAAAAACATTTCAACAGTATTTCTAACTTTGGTATAGATTTACAATCTTTTAGTTCATTATTCAGCTTTGATATATACGACGAAAAAATCAAATCATATTTGGAAATTTGAAAAATGAAATATTGTAACCGAAGTCGTTTTCACTCAAACGAACTCTCAACTGTCGACGCTGGCGAAGCCCGTGGAAATTGCCCAGTGTGATAACCCCACCTTAAGAGTTTCTGTTAATGCAACCCGTTTTGCCTGCCAGCTTTCGCTCTTCGTGGTAACCGGAGACCTTATGCGTGTTCTTGAAGATAAACACAGTTTTGTGGTTCCTCGTCAAACCTGTTGGGCCACTGCTCTCCCGTGGACCTGTTGTATGCGCTGTACGCGCTGTTGTATGCGCTGTATGCGTTGTTGTATGAGCTGTATGCGCTGTATGTACTGTTGTATGCGCTGTATGCGGAGAGCGCGCGCGCGTTTCTATGTAAAATATATATATATATACACACACACACACACACACACACACACACACACACACACACACACACACACACATATATATATATATATATATATATATATATATATACATATATATAACTACAAAGTAATGTCGTAACACATTCGAAAAATTCAACAAGAACCCACTGTGTTGAATAAGAAGAAATTAAATAAATTATATCCATATATTTCGATCACGGACTGTGATCCTCTTCAGTGGAATATAGAGTAGTGGAGCACTAGGGGGCTGGGCAGGCCGTCGACTCCCTACTTCGTCAAGCTCCACGTATTGCGAGTTGCATGGGCTCCTGGACGATGTTACTTTGCTGACACGGACTGGAGAAAACGGCTTGATCATCTGCGACTCTCAATCAGCCCTCCGCGCTCTCTCATCTACCAAGCCTGAACACCAACAAGTGGTAACACAAATAATGCGACAACTGGCCACAACTCATGAAAACTCACAGATGGTACACTTCCTGTGGATTCCATCCCATATTGAACTACTGGGCAATGACACCGCTGATCGGCTAGCAAGGACAGCCTGTAGTATGGATCCACCAGCTGCCACTACTACTACTGCCTTCCTACCCTCTTACAAGCGAATGGTAAGATAAGCTGCCTGCTCCCCTACTCGCCACCGTAGCAATGCTGAGAGGGCTACAAGTGTATCCATCTAACACTACGAGAATTTTCTTCCTCTTCCACATAAGTAGTGGACTTATTGTGAGAAGACACAATGTTGTGAGTGCCCGACTCAGGCTCGGCTACAGACCAGTGTGGCAAGTGGGTGAGACCGAAGGTGTACCGAGGTACTCATCGTGCAGGCTGTGCGACACCCCTAACGCCAATAGTTTAGAGCACTACTGCATTGATTGGCTCACGGTAGCCCCTTTAATACCTCATCGACAATCAGTTCTTGATGTCTGTAAATATTTGCTTGAAGGTGATAAATTAGAATTAATCTTATTGCAACACCCGCACTTTGGTGGGTCTTGAACTATACATAATCAAATCAGTCAGTTATGATTCGGATATATCTTAAGTGTCACTAATAATCTGTAAATAGTTATCTTTTGCACTAGGTTTGTTGTTCCCTGAACATAATAACAAGGAATGTCTGTAATATGGATCTGCCAGCTGCTACTACTATTGCCCTATTACAAATGGATGGTACGGTAAGCCGCCTGCTTCCCTACACGTCACCATGGTAATGCTGAGAGGGCTTCAAGTGTAACCATCGAACACCACGAGAACGTCCTTCCACTTCCACATGCATACAGACGCAGCGAACTTTTGGTGAGACGACAGAATGTTGTGAGTGCCCGACACAAACCCGACTACGCACGGTGTAGACGGGTGAGACCAGAGAGGTGCCGAGGTACACATTGTGCAGGCTGCGCTACACCCATATGCCAACAACTTTGATACCACATTGACAATTAATTATCTATATATGTAAATATTTGCCAGAAGGTGATCACCGGATATATTTTTTGTATCACCCGCACTTTAGTAGGTGATAAACTGTAAATAATTCCATCAGTTATAATTCGAGAGTGTCCTGTGTGTCACTAGTACTCTGTACATAGCTACACTTTTGTACTAGGTTTGACGCTCCTTAAGCGTAATAAATTGATTAAAACAAATAAAACAACCCCATCCATAAAGTTTTCTAATCGTTTCTTAAAACAACTGATAGTTTCAGCGCTTACTACATGGTTATTAAGTTTATTCCATTCGTCGGCCACCCTATTAGTGAACCAATTCTTGCCTATTTCCTTTTTAAATCTAAATTTGTCCAGTTTATAGCCATTACTGCGAGTCCTGCCCTGTTGTTTTAATATGATGACCTTGTTTGCATCACCCTTTTTAAAGCCTTTGATCCACTCGAACACTTCTATTAGATCACCCCGCACTCTCCGTCTTTCCAGAGAGTGGAAGTTAAGATGCCTAAGCCTCTCTTCGTAAGGTAAATTTCTGAGTCCATGATATATACATAATGTGTAATGTATATAATATATAACAAGATGATATATATTACATATAAATAAATGTTGGAATTAGCAAACGCGCGCATTAGATCTATGATGTTACGTAGAATCTATGGGCAGATGGTCGTGAGTTCGATTCCCGGGACCCACTGCGGGCTTCCCGCGTTGGTTCCTGACAGACCTGGCCAGGCGTGGAGGCGACCAAAACATCGGTCTAAAAAGAAAAAAAGAAAAAAAAAGAAAAAAAAAAATCGGTCGGCTTCCCGCAACCGACAGGTCTTTGCCCTCCCATGGGTTTCTCACTTCCCACTACGGAACTCAAAGACACCACACAGGTAGTAATAAACATGGTTGACCAAGGCTGCAGACTCTTTTGGTCCTTAAGTATGCCATATGTCATCATTATTATAATTATTTTACTATTATACATTTTTTTCTTACCTTCATTTGTCTATTCATTTATTTATTTGTATATTCACCAACTGGTTTATTTACATATTCCTTTGTCTATTTATCAATAACTTTATTTATTTATTCATTATACTTTCATTTATTCAATGATCTTTTTATTATTATCTACTTTTCATTATTTTTTTCACGACCAAATTTTCGTGCCTGTAGAATTCGTCACTTTATTCAACTTGTTTTGTCGTACTCTCTGGGTACAACAATGCTTAGTTTCGTCTTTCTGTCTTTGATGTTCATTATTCGTTGTGTTAACGTCTGAGCAACAGGCATTAGGCTAGCTGCAAATTCCTCCAATTTCTTTCTCTTTTATCTTATCATAATTTTCTATTGTTATTCATGTTCATATTATTCATATTATTCATATTCATATTATCACATATATCATCATTATCATATTTATCATATCATATTTATCATCATTATGATTATTATTGTCATCATTGTTATGATCGTTATTATGATTGTTATTATGATCGTTATCGTTATTATTATCGTTATCGTTATTATCGTTATTATTATCGTCATTGTTGTCATCATTATTATCAGAACTAATATCATTATTACTATTAATGTATCAATATTAATACTATTGACATTATTAGTATTGTTATTACTACCACCACTATAATAATTAATTATTACTGTTATTGTTACTATTATTATTGTTATTACTATTGTTATCATTATTGTTATTAAAATTAAAATTATTATTATCATTAATTATTATTATTATTATTATTACTATTATTATTATTATTATTATTATTATTATTATTATTATTATTATTATTATTATTATTATTATTATTATTATTATTATTATTATTATTATTATTATTATTATTATTATTATTATTATTATTATTATTATTATTTTCTTTAATGACATTAATATATTTATCATTATAATTATTAATATTGTTATCATTATCATTACTATTGTTATCATCATCATCATTACTATTATTATTACTCTATTACTACTATTATTATTTTTACTACTCTCGAAGGTGTAGAAGTTCTTGAAGATCCTGAAGATCTCGAAGTTCTCGAATACCCTGAAGGTCTCGCAAATCTTAAGGGTTTCGAGCGTTTACAAGCTCCTGAAGGTCTCGAAGTTCTTGAAGTTCTGGAAGGTGTAAAAGTTCTGGAAGGCGCGGAGGTCCTGGAAGGCGGCGCTGAGGTCCTGGAAGGCGGCGCTGAGGTCCTGGAAGGCGGCGCGGAGGTCCTGGAAGGCGGCGCTGAGGTCCTGGAAGGCGGCGCGGAGGTCCTGGAAGGCGGCGCGGAGGTCCTGGAAGGCGGCGCGGAGGTCTTGGAAGGCGGCGCGGAGGACCTGGAAGGCGGCGCGGAGGTCTTGGAAGGCGGCGCGGAGGTCCTGGAAGGCGGCGCGGAGATCCTGGAGGGCGGCGCAGAGGTCCTGGAAGGCGGCACTGAGGTCCTGGAAGGCGGCGCTGAGGTCCTGGAAGGCGGCGTGGAGGTCCTGGAAGGCGGCGCTGAGGTCCTGGAAGGCGGCGCGGAGGTCCTGGAAGGCGGCGCGGAGGTCCTGGAAGGCGGCGCGGAGGTCCTGGAAGGCGGCGCTGAGGTCCTGGAAGGCGGCGCTGAGGTCCTGGAAGGCGGCGCTGAGGTCCTGGAAGGCGGCGCGGAGGTCCTGGAAGGCGGCGCTGAGGTCCTGGAAGGCGGCGCTGAGGTCCTGGAAGGCGGCGCTGAGGTCCTGGAAGGCGGCGCGGAGGTCCTGGAAGGCGGCGCGGAGGTCCTGGAAGGCGGCGCGGAGGTCCTGGAAGGCGGCGCGGAGGTCCTGGAAGGCGGCGCTGAGGTCCTGGAAGGCGGCGCGGAGGTCCTGGAAGGCGGCGCGGAGGTCCTGGAAGGCGGCGCGGAGGTCCTGGAAGGCGGCGCTGAGGTCCTGGAAGGCGGCGCGGAGATCCTGGAAGGTGTACGAGGTCCTGGAAGGCGGCGCGGAGGTCCTGGAAGACGGCGTGGAGGTCCTGGAAGGCGGCGCGGAGGTCCTGGAAGGCGGCGCGGAGATCCTGGAAGGTGGCGCTGAGGTCCTGGAAGGCGGCGCGGAGGTCCTGGAAGGCGGCGTGGAGGTCCTGGAAGGCGGCGCGGAGGTCCTGGAAGGCGGCGCGGAGGTCTTGGAAGGCGGCGCCGAAGGTCTGGAAGGTCTCGACGGTCTGGAAGGTCCCGACGGTCTGGAAGGTCTCGACGGTCTGGAAGGTCTCGACGGTCTCGAAGTTCTGGAAGGTCTCGAAGCTCTAGAAGGTCTCGAAGTTCTGGAAGGTCTCGAAGTTCTGGAAGTTCTTGGTGTTCGTAGACGGCTCGTTCCGGCGACCCCGTCTCACTGGCGAGTTGTCAACAGACGCCATGAAGAGAGTCTAAGAAGTGTGTAACTGGGATGAGAGGATTAGTCCTGTTGTTTTTACTGTGTGTCACCTATGGTTACTTTTGCTTCGCTTGTTTTATGTTCACAAATATGTAACTTTTATTTGAATTTTATTTTATTCTAATTGGTATTCAATTTGTTTTGTAATGTATTTTTTATTATTGTAAGGTATGCTTTGTACAATTGACTGAAAAGGTGAACCTTTCCCTGGTTTACCATTTCGGCGATTCATAAGGAGTTCACATTCTTGTAACCGTTATAACCCCTGAAGACGATTCCTGGACGGGAATCGAAACGTCGGGCAAATAAACCCTTCAATTGAATCTGGTGTTTACAGTTTTCCAATATGGATCCCAGATTCCAAATCTTCTCATATGTATATATATATATATATACATATACTGTATATATATATATATATATATATATATATATATACAGTATATGTGTGTGTGTGTGTGTATATATATATACATATATACGTATATATATGTATATATATATATATACGTATACATATATATACATATACATATACGTATATATATATATATATATATATATACGTATATATATATACACACACACACACACACACACACACACATATATATATATATATACATATATATATATACATATATATATATATATATATATATATATTTATGTATCTATTTATATATATATATTTTTGTATATACCTTTATATACATACATACATACATATATATATATATATATATATATATATATATATATATATATATATATATATATTGGAAGTAGGCCGTTAATAATGCATGCGTTGCTAAAGTCAACAGCTGAGATAGCATTATTCTGTTTATAGAATATCTTTTCTATGTTACGCACTAATGTGCGGTCGTCTGGATGCAGATTTCTGAGTAGAGTAGTGAAGTCCATGGTGTTTTCCTCTAGACGTCTTTCGGCTCTAATTAGCTATCTTCAGGAGGTGTTGTCTGGTTGAATTGTTGACATTCTCTGTCAAAAATTCTACCAGACAACACCTTCTGAAGATGGCTAATTAGAGCCGAAAGACGTCTAGAGGAAAACCCCATGGACTTCAGTACTCTACTCAGAAATTTGCATCCAGACGACCGCACATTAGTGCGTAATATAGAAAAGATATTCTATAAACAGAATAATGCTATCTCAACTGTTGACTTTAACAACGCATGCATATATATATATATATATATATATATATATATATATATATATATACGTATATACGTATATATCTATATCTATATATATGTATATACATATATACATATATGTATATATATAAATATATACATATACATATACATATATATATATATATATATCAAGTACTACTATTACCACAGAATGTTCGCACCCAGATTCCTGGCTCCGCTAGCAGAAGCCATTGCTTTCTTTATAACCTAGCATTTTATATTGGACAAATATATCAAAACTAGAAACCTAACATTGTATATAGGACAAATATATCAACTATTGACTTATTCAATGCAGTATAAGTTAATATAAATTTTTATTGTCAAATAAAAAACTATTTTTAAGGTTTTGTTATGCATTGAAATGCCAATTTTAGCCGGACTTAACAGGTTTTATTGTATGAGGTTAGTGGACACCAGGGTTGGCGATTTTTTTTTTTTTTTTTTTTTATATATATAAAAAGAATCGAATTTTGTTATTTAAATGAGATTTATTTTATTTAAATTGTTTTTGTTTTGTTTTGTTTTTTAGATTTTAAATATTGTGGGATTTCAATCTGATATGCGATCTGATTGCTAAAGGACATTTTTAGCATATCAATATAAGGAGCAGTGTTATATAGACTTGCCATAAATATACAAGGAACGGTATAAGCCTACATGTAGTATATATCACTGTGCAGCCCACAAGTTTCAACAAGATTCTTATTGAAACTTGTTCTAGGTAAGCAACTTCTCACTGAGTCAGTTGCTGCTTTGGAATCAACCAGGAAAGATGTCTTCTGGACCTGGCAGAGTGGTTCCTTCAGGCAGAAAAAATTATCCTCTCTGGAATTATTTTGAAAAAACTACCAACAACTGCTGGCAAAGGGTACCGAGCTAAATGCAAAGACTGCAGCATGGAACTACAGGGCATTGTGTCAAGATTAAAATCTCACAGAGATAAATGCCAAGGTCAGCCACAGCATACAGAAGAAACTGATGACCCAGGTAAATAATTTTATTTATATTGTGTGCATTTCTCCCTTTTCATACGCAACTATATAAATTTGGTGAACAATGGAGAGCATGTGCAATAAAAATGTAAAGGCCTAAAGAGATGATACTTCAACTTCATTACTTTTTAATTTGGTTTTTATTCATTTCATTCAACATTGTGCATTATATTTCATAGGTTCTATTGGAATTCAGCCCACATGGGATTCAGTTCAAAGGGATTTAGCCTAACCTAACCCAACTGACCCATTATTCTTAGTGAATTTAAAAGTGGACTGAATCCTGTGCGGGCTGAATTCCAAGCCCACCTATTTCATATCCTGTTAATTATTTCCAAATGATTTAGTGGCTTGTGTGAATATGATCATTATCTAAAAGAAATAACTACTGTACTCAAAAGTAGCCTAAATCACACTGTATTCATTCATTTATTTATTCATTTATAATCTATGCAATATGCTAAAATTTTCTGTTTCCATCTCAGGATCTGTATCAAGAACTTCAATCCCTTCATCATCGGCTCCACTTGAATTATCTACAAACCTGACTCCACCATTAAAAAGGTCACTATCAGACTCCTCCACAGGCGCCACTTCTGCTAAATAATTTTCATCTAAAAGAAAGTCATCAACATCTCTGAGCAGATTTTTCATAAAAACTTCAGCCTCTCAAAAGGAAAATCTCGACTATGAAGTTGCAAGAATTATATTTGCTACAAATTCACCATTTCATCTTGTTCAGCATCCTCAGTTTCTCAAGATGGTTCAGAACCTGAGGCCAGGTTATATTTCTCCATCCAGAAAAGATAATGCTGATAAGTACTTGAATCTTGTGTATGAAAAGGAATATAAAAAGTGTGCGCAAATGACCTGAATAATGAAACTGTCTTTCAATTGATGGGTGGTCTAACATCCATAATGAGCCCACAATATGTATCAGTCTAACAACATCCACTGGTCAGATTTATTTAGTTGACGCAATAGACACACCAGGGAAGCCTCACACTGCTGAATATCTTCTACAACTTGTACAAAATTCGACCAAGAAGGCTGAACAAGATTTTGGTTGTCACATTGGAAGTGTTGTGACAGACAATGCAGCAAATGTCACAAAGATGAGAAAAGTTTTAGAGTAATCGAGTAAACCTGAGCATACCGTCCTCACATACGGATGTGCAGCACACATACTAAATCTATTGGCTCATGACCTTGAGATTGATAATGTAAAACAACATGTGGTCCATGTAGTTAAATATTTTAGAAATAATCATTATGCTGCTTCAAAGTATCGGCAGGAAGGTGGTCAGTGTCTAGTCATGCCCCAGGACACAAGGTGGAACACAATGTCAGACTGTCTCAAGGCCAATTCTAATGAAGATCTGTGAAGTCAACAGGGAAGCTATTGATATTGAAGTAAGAAACAGGTATCAAATTTAGGCCTAAAACGTTCGGCTGAGGAATTACTGTATCGGTTGCAGCCAATAACAAAGGCTCTAGATGAGGTCCAGAGTGACAAGTGCACTATTGCTCAAGCGGTAGATGTTGGGAAGAAATTACTTGGCCATCTCACAAACAATAAACATGCTGAAAAACTGGTAAAAAAAAAAAAAAAAAAGGTATGCACAGTTTATCACCAAAGCTCACATACTTGCCAACATGCTTCATCCAGCACTGCCACTCATCACCAATATATGCATATAGATTTATCTTGGCATATGCACACATCATACATTCCTTAAGCTCATCATTTGTATATTGTATGTAAAGCTACAATTTTAGAATAACTTATTGGATGCAAAAACATAATCTATGTACGATTCATCAACTTTGTGTACATATGCATATGTTAACATGTACACATACTCGTCTATTCTATATTTGCTATATATTTAAGCTTATCATTTGTATACTGTATGTACAGCTACAATTTCAAAGTAACTTATTGGACGCACAAACACAATTTACATAGCATTCATCAACCTTACTTTTATAACTATCAGCTTCACTAACTCGTTTACTCTATATTTGTTATACATCTTAAGCTTATCATTTCTATACTGCATATACAGGTACAATTTCAAAGTAACTTGTTGCACACACAAACATGATTCATATAGCATTCACCAAGTATATTTTTTATAGCTATCAAATTCACTAACTCATTACATTCAATGAATTGGCCACAGATATAGTCTTTCCTCAAATACATAAGCACTATCTTCTCGTTTTGTGGTTATCACTTATATTCTTAAAACGCTATGTATCATTTATTTTAGAAAATATGGTACGTGACACTTGCATGTCTAAATGTTGTTATTAGTTTGCTACAATGGGCTACTTTGGTGAATCAGCGTTACTCAATCTTCTATATTCCTAGCATTGAAAAAAGACAAGCAAAATAAGTCATAATATTGAATTTTATAGTACTCGCCGATAGACTCACACATACACACACACACACACACACACACACACACACACACACGCACGCACACACACACACATACACACGCACACACGCACGCACGCACACACACACACGCACACACACACACACGCACGCAAACACACACGCACGCACATACGCACACACACAGGCACGCACACGCACATACACAGGCACACACACGCACACACACAATATATATATATATATATATATGTATATATATATATATATATATATGTATATATATATATATGTATATATGTATATATATACATATATATATATATATATATATACACTCAAGAGAGTCCACAGCACCCGCCTTTAACCACTCGACCACAGACGATCTAAAAGTGTACTAACTCGTAATCTAACTGATTACCGAGATTGGGGAGGTTGCTAACTGCCACCCATATAACCCCCATTTTTTTACAGTACACCTAATCGCACCAGTGGGAATGGTAAGGACTAGATCGAATCCCCCTCACGCTTCGCCATCGTAACTATTTGAATAATTCGCTAGTGGACAGCGACATC